>NC_057797.1:602918745-602955651 GCF_018294505.1 Triticum aestivum | reverse complement strand
CTCGAAGGGGGAAAACTGCTCCTGAAGTGCCACGGGGGCTGTAACCTCAAACGGGGCGTTGACCATCACAGTATCTGGGGTCGCCTCCGTGGTTGCCTCCATCTTCTTGGAGCTCTCTATCTCGTGGGGATCAGCCTCCCGGTCTGCTCCAATATCAGCAAATCTTTGCCTGGTTCTCCTTGGTCCATCATGAAACTGACGAATACTAGGAGTCCACTGAAAGGGAAACACAATCGCAATGACTATGAAACAAAAAGAGAGTGAGGATCGGTTACTGCTTTGCAAAAGTTTTTTTCCTCTGAACGAAAATATACCAACATCACGGATCCGCTTACCTTCCCTTCGTTCGGAGAGAAGAATAGTGGCAGATGCAAGTGTTGCCTTTCTTGAAGACGGTGAGGGAGAAGGGGATTCAGCGAAGAGTGAAATGATGGTTGCTTCGTCCGTCAAACTTAGACTGCGGGGAGGTGGGGTTTTGTGATACGACGACTCGTTACTGCCGCACTACAACCGGGGTGACTCTCCGCCTGCATACTGCCTTCTAATTTGGTGGATGGCATTTGGGCCCGCGCGCTGCATGGCCCGCATGTCGGTGAACAAAAGTATAACGGCATTCAGTAGAGGGAGACGTTTCAATGACCTAGGAGGAGCCAGAAGCGGTAGAGTGTCTCCACTGTAATAGTAGTAATTGTTTTTCTGGGTAGCTGTAGAGTGTCTCCACTGTACTAGTAGTAATTGTTTCTCGGGTCCCAAGACAAAACAGCCCATCCACACTAGTAAGTAGTAAAATCAATTCAAAAGCCCATATATTTACTGAATGAGAGGCGCTACACCCACCTCACGTCAGCTCGCTCCACTCGTACCCCCAAATTTCTCACATTACTCCTACAGAAAACCCCAGCTCCCCTTCTTCCTCACTCCTACAGAAAACCCCCACCTCCCCTTCTTCTTCGCTCGCACTACAACTAGGCTCGTCATTCGTTACTCTGCTCAATTCCGTGAGCGTGACGCGACGCCCTCGAGGAAAACGGAGTCGGCTGACCCCAGTGCCAAGAAGATCAGGCTCCCGCCAGCGGCAACGCCTATTGTAGATCCCGCACCCGGCAGCGCGGGGAGAAGCGGCGACCCCGCCCCCACCGGATCCTAGGAACCTGTAGAATCTCGGGTGGACCGCATCAGCGATCTCCCGGACGCCATCCTTGGGGAGATCATCTCGCTTCTCCCCACCAAGGATTGTTGCCGCACCCAAGTCCTCTCAATTCGGTGGCACCCTCTATGGCGTGCCGTTCCCCTTAATCTCGACTGTCGTCAGCTATCTCTCTTTAATGATTTTGAAATCCCCAGAGCCATCATCTCCTCCCACCAGGGCTCCGTTCAAAGCCTCTGCATCCCGTCATGCTACCTGAGCAAGCATACCATGCCCTGTACGATGGACGCCTGGCCGGAATCCCCTGAATTCATAGAACTACAACTGCTTGAGTTCTACTATTCCCCTGGAAATCACATACCACATACCGAATGCCATGAACTTGTGCCCTCAGCACCGATGTCCATCTCGGGGTTTTCGTCCTCTCTCCACACCGCCACCTTTGCGCAGTGCTACCTACCAGACAATCTGGTACTAAACCTTCGACTCCCATTTCTCAAGAAACTTTCACTTGTGCGGGTTCATATATCGGAGGCCTCATTGCACAGCATCATCCACTCCAGTTGCCCTGCGCTGGAGTGCTTGGTGCTTGTTTTCACAGTTAGAATCAGTCGTCTCCAAATAAAGTCGCCTAACCTTGTAAGAATTGGAATTTCTTTTGACGGAAGGCAGCTCATCATCCAAGATGCCCCTTCACTTCAAAGGTTGATCCTTGATTCTAGTTATTCATCGTTGCAAATAACCGTCCTCTCTGCGCCTAAACTGGAGACATTGGGTGTAATACATGATCTTTGTGCTCATTTCAATATGGTGTTTGGCTCCACAGTTCTTCAGGTACTTTATATTATCATCTACACTTGTAACCATAAGCTGCATTTTAAATTTCTGCACATAATTTGTATATCATCTTGGAGTACACATTTTGTACTAATATTATGTTCTATGCTCAATGAAGAGTTTCTCCATGGATGGCCTATCAATGGTGCTGGATTCTGTCAAGATCTTATATATCCAAATGAATAGTTTTGATCTGAACAAGATTATTGGCTTGCTGCAATGCTTTCCTTGTCTGGAGAAGTTGTATATAAAGGTGATAATTTCACGCACATTGGAAGCCCGCATATAGTGTACTAGAATTAACCGTTCAGCTGTTGCTCTTTCGACACTCTTCTTTAGACCTTAACTGTTTTCAATCTTCATGTCTATTTAGGCAACAGGACGGGGTAAGAAAGTTATAACCAATCGGTGGATTCGTAAGCAGCGGGATTTTCTCACTTCTCATGAGATTCGATTGAAGACAATAACGCTAGAACGATATGTAGCCAACCGTGCAAACACAAGATCTATCACATTCTTCCTGCTGAATGCGAGGTTACTATTGTCCATCAGGCTTAAGTTTATCAACAGCATGGTTTTGATGGATGGGTATGTCGAAGAGCAAAAAAAGGAGTTTCAGGTGGGCAAAACAGCTTCTGAACGTGTCGGGCTTCTATTTACAACATATTGTGGTCATAATCCAGTAAATTTTACGACCCAAGATGTTCATTATATGGACCTGACCGATCCATTTGACTGTGACTGCCGAAAACAGTGCCGGAGTTAGATGTTGTTGCCCTTTTCAATCTGTTTTTTTTGTAAACCTGATGAACAATTAACCCTCGTGATTTTGTACAGTTTGTAAGCTGGAGTTAGATGTTCCTGCCCTTTTCAACTCGGCAGTGACTGTCATATTTTCTTTGAAACAAGGCAAATGGCTTGCCATTCGTTTAATTTAGAGTGAAATATTGTAACAAATCCAAACCAAGGGAAATAACATCACTCTCGCCGGCTGCTTGAGCTCACTGTGCATTATAGAAGCCAAGTGATTAGCCCCCACCAGCACCCACAAACTTATTTCGAACTAGCACATCAAATGGGCTGTAAATTTTCATAGGAAAGGCTGCATGACCGTGACAGATTTGGATTCTGACATTTGGGACCCGTGAGGAAATAGCCTATCCAAGGTGGTGTCGACTTACTAGCTAGTCAACAAACGATTCTGCCTACCAGCCGTTAGATTGACATCCAACATCTGTCGTGTATCTTCTATCTCTTGTCTTCTTCTTCCTCCAATCGCCCAAACCAAACCACCCCGTCGGCTCCGCCTGCTCCCGCCTCCCATGGCTAGCTGCGCCTCCGCCGCCCTACCGTGCGTACCCTCCAACGTTGGCCAGTCCCTCCCTCTATTGCCCCACACGTCCTGTTATTCTCCGACGACGTCAACCCCAACATGCACCCGCGCCCGAACCAGTCAACCCTCGTACTCCCCTCCGCCTGCGACTGGACCGGCGCATCTTCAACGGCTCCTGTTCGTTCCGTCCGAGGCCTCGCTGTCGTCCTCCGCCTTGCGGCCTTGGTTCACTCGCCGTGCACGGTGCGCCACCCTCTTGCGTTGTCAACCTCGTCAACAACCGAGAGGAACAAGGAGATGACTGTACGTGGAGAGGATGACAGTAGGGACCCACCAGCGTCATGGCAGTACGCAAGCAAGTGCCTCTATAGTACAAGCCCAAAAATATGGTTCCTCCTAATGGTTGGACATCTGGGGCTCATGCCATTGTCAACGTAGTCAATAAACGAGAGAATTATACTACGAGCGGCTGACACCAGGGACCCAGCAAGTCGCGCCGTTTTTTTGAGGAACAAGCAGTTGTTATTTATACTAGTTTTAGCGACGGATCATGGTAACAATGGGGCTGTGCGGGGGCTGTGGCCCGTCTAGCCAGGGTTTTATTTATGTTTACCACATCATGAGCCTAGTTGTGTTTTTTTCTTGCTGAAAATGGCTAGCCCAGTTCTATTTTTTTAAGAAATACCCAAACAAGGCCTACTTGCTTTATCGGCCCTGCTGGGCTGCAAATCTTTCAGGACGAGGAGAGTTTCATTCGGTTTGCCCAGAAATGGGTTGTACATTTTTAAAACACATCAAACCGGGAATTAGTTTCGATTTTTTTCATTACAAGATCTTAAATTCCATTAAGTTTTATGCATGGAAAATTATTTGGATTTTATATTTATATAAATTATTTTTCAAAATAGTTTGAATGTGAATCGATATTTCTAGATTAAAAACAGTTGACCGCACCAAAATATGCAAAATTTCGTATACTTTTTAACCGTGGCCACAATATGGGGTGTGATGTTAACAAAAAGAAGATGGGCTCCAAAAAAATTCTTAAGAATTAGCAAATGGGCTGTACATTATTAGAAATAATGGCAGATGGGTTGTATGTTGTTTTCCACAGATTTGAGGCTGACTTGTGCGTCTACTATAGGTTGACGCGTATGCTTTCATAAAAAAAGGTTGACGCACACGCAACGCCCTGTCAACTTAGTCAACACACGAGAGCAGTGACTATTGGATGTCCATCCAACGGTTGTCGTGCTTCTTCAATCTCTGCTCTTCATGCTCAAACCGCTCAAACAAGCACCGGCGAGACTACCTGCTCCCTCCTCCCACGGCCGGCTATGCTGCCGGGCAGGCCTAACGGCCCCACCGTACTCCCATCGCTGGCCTAGCCATCCCTCTACTCACCCACACATGTTGTTATTCTCTGGCGATGGCAAACGAACCAGTAAACCCTCGTACTCCTCCGCGTGGGACACAACTGCCGAGTATTCCCTGGCTCTGTGTCATTCCCTTCCTAGGCCTCGCCGTCGTCCACCGCCCTAATGCTCTCGGCGCGGCCTGGTCAACGTGGTCAATGAACAACATCCATCGAAAGTGGACTGTACGTGGAGAGGCTGACAGCTAGGTCCACGGCCGCACGCAAGGAAATGCCTCCTTATTACGCGCAAAATAATGATTCCTCCACCTGACAGCTAGGACCGACAGGAAGGGCCTCTGTATTTCGCAAAAAAAAACGTTCCCCCCGCTGACAGGTCGGACCCACCAGCTATATCTTTGCATGCAAGGTAGTGCCTCCTTATTATACCCAATAAAATGAATACCCCCTGCAAGCTGGGACCCACCATATTGTTGGGCTGACTTGTGGGCCTACTCAGTTGACAGGGACGTAGAGCTTTGTTAACTTAGTCAATACTCCAGTGACCGTATGATGTCCATCCAACAGCCATAGTGCTTCTTCAACCTCTGGTCTTCTTGCTCTAGCCGCCCAAAGCAGCGCCGGTCGTGCCGCCTGCTCCTGCCTCCCGTGGCCGGCTGTGCTACCACGAAGGCCTCACCGCCCCCATACTACTCCCACCACTGGCCAGGCCATCCCTCCACCCACCCACACCCCCTGTTATTCTGCGGCAACGGCAGCCTCACACCGCAGCCGAACCAGTGAACGCTCGTACTCCTCTCCGCGTGGACATCCACTACCGCGTCTTGCACGGCTCTGCATCATCCCCTTCCTAGGCCTCGCCGTCGTCCACCGCCGTGGTGCTCTCGGTGTGGCGTGGTCAATGTGGTCAATGACCGACTTCCATCGGAAGAGTACTGTACGTGGAGAGGCTGACAGCTGGGTCCATGGCAGCCGCAAGGAAGTGCCTCCTTATTACGCGGAAAATAATTATTCCTCCACCTGACAGCGAGGACCCACCGGACGGGCCACCAGTATTTTGCAAAAAAAATTGTTTCCCCCTGACTGTTGGGACCCACCGGACGGGCCACCGTATTTCGCGAAAAAAACGTTCCCCCCGCTGTCAGCTCCGACCCATCGGAAGTGCCTCCTTATTACCCACAAAAAAATGAATACTCCCCCGACTAGCTGGGACCCACCTTGCCGGGAGGCTGACTTGTGGGCCTACTAAGTTGACGGGGACAAAGGGCTTTGTCAACTTAGTCAATATGAACGATTTTAGCTCCAGTGATCGTACGATGTCCATCCACCGGCCGTAGTGCTTCTTCAACCTTTGGTCTTCTTGCTCCAGCCGCCCAAAGTAGCGCCGGTCGTGTCGCATGCTCCTACCTCCCGTGGCCGGCTGTGCTGCAGCAGAGGCCTCACCGCCCCTACTATTCCCACCGTTGGCCAGGCCCTGCGGCGACGGCAGCCTCACACCACAGCCGAACCAGTGAACCCTCGTAGTCCTCTCCATGCGGGCTTCCACTGCCGCATCGTCCCCTTCCTAGGCCTCGCCGTCGTCCACCGCCGTGGTGCTCTCCACGCGGCGTGGTTAACGTGGTCAAGGAATGACTTCCATCGGAAGAGTATTGTACGTGAAGAGGCTGACAGCTGGGTCCATGGCCACAGCCCAGTTCTTTTGTGATTTGCCAAGTAAGTCGCTTTGTCAGGCCTGTTGGGCTGCAAATTTTTCAAGACGAGGAGAGCTTTCATTCGGCTGGCCGAGAAAATGGCCCATCAGTAATGAGAAATGGGTTGTACATTTTTAAAACACATCAAACCGGCAATTAGTTTCAAATATCTTTTTTCATTTCAAGATTTTAAATTACATTAATTTTTATGCATGGTGAATTTGTTGGATTTTATATTGATATACATTTATTTTTAAAATCATTTTGAATGTGAGTCAAAATTTTGGGATTAAAAACAGTTCGGACCGCACCGAAATATGCAAAATTTCGTATAATTTTTTAACCGTTGCCACAATATGGGCTGTAATGCTAACAAAAAGAATATGGGCTCCAAAAAAACATTAATAATTAGCAAATGGACTATAAATTATTAGAAATAATGGCAGATGGGTTGTATGCTGTTTTCCACAGATTTGAGGCTTTCCTAAAAAAAGGTTGACGCACAAGCACTGACTGTTGGATGTCCATCCAATAGCCATCGTGCTTCTTCAATCTCTGCTCTTCCTGCTCCAGCCGCTCAAACAAGCGCCGGCGGGACTGCCTGCTCCCTCCTCCTCGCGGCCGGCTGTGCTGTCGCACAGGCCTCACCGCCCGACCGTACTCCCATCGCTGGCCTAGCCATCCCTCTACTCACCCACACCTGCTGTTATTCTCGGGCGACGGCAGACGAACCAGTAATCCCTCGTACAGTCGTACTCCCCTCTATGTGGGAAACAACTACCGAGTCTTCCCTGCCTCCATGTCGTCTCTTTCCTAGGCCTCGCCGTCGTCCACCACCCTGGTGCTCTCGGCGCGGCGTGGTCAACATGGTCAAGGAACGACTTCCGTCGGACGTTGACTGTACGTGGAGAGGCTGACAGCTGGGTCCACGGCCGCAGCAAGGAAGTGCCTCCTTATTAGGCGAAAAATAATGATTCCTCCACCTGAAATCTACATCTTCGCACGCAAGGAAGTGCGTCTGAGCAAATAAAACGTTTCGCCCCCTGACTGCTGGGACCCACCAGCTACATCTTTGCACGCAAGGAAGTGCCTGACAGTCGGAACCCACCTGGTCGAAGCGTACGTAGCGTTGTCATTCTAGTCGCGAACGTGTACGTATATACTGGTCGATGTAGAGGCATGCACGTGTCGTAGTAGAGGCGCGCACGTGTCATAGTAGCGGCACGCACGTACCATGTACATGTACGTACAACAGCCAGGGTGCAAGAAAGAAAATACGGCCACATATGTGTACATACGGGCAGGGTCTCGAACGCCTACTCGCGCATACGTACGGCCAGGGCTCGTGTACATGGCTGGGTCGGAACGGAGAAACAGCATCGTCTCGTGTTCATGGGGAGGCAACGGAATGCGTCGTGTTCATGGGGAGGCAACGGAATGCGTCGTGTTCATGGGGAGGCAACGGAACGCGTGGGAGCCAACCGGCTGGGTCGGAACGGAATGCGTGGTCGTGTTCATCGGGAGGGCTTGGACGGAACAGGCGATGGAAACGAGGCCTGGCGTACCACAAACAGAGGAAATGGCCTTCTGTTCGACCGGCCACGTTGAAACGGGATCCTGTTCATCGGGGGGGTCTGGCGTACCGTAAAACGGAGGAAACGGACCTCCTATGGTCGAAACAGGGGTCCTGTTGATCAGGAGGGGTGTGGCGTACCGCAAAATGGACGAAACGGACTTGTGTTGGAGCGCTACGGTCGAAACGGGGGTCTTGTTCATCGGGAGGGGTGTGGCGTACCGCAAAACGGGACTCCACAAGATACTATTCATCTCCACCATCGACCCCCTCCAGCCTCCACGAGCTACTGTTCATCCACCGTCGACCTCCTCCAGCCTCCACCTGCGACTGTTCATCCACGGGCTCCTGTTCATCCAGCCTCCACTGCGCGCTACTCCACCGGCTACTGTTCAACCAGCCCTCTCCACGGGCTCCTGTTCAACCACCCCTCCACGGGCTACTGTTCATCCTGCCCTCCACCGTCTACTGTTCATCCTGCCCTCCACAGGGTGGTCCTGTTCATCTAGCCCTCCACGGGGTCCTGTTCATCCAGCCCCAACCAGCTCGATTGATCGCGGTCCTGTTCATCTAGAGGCAACACTAGGGGTCCTATTCATCCACCCCACCGGGAACTGTTCATCCAACCCCCCCCCCCTGGCAACACTCACTGTTCATCCAGAGGCAGCATCGATCGGCTTTAGTTAGCAGCAGTAGCGAAGGAATCCCTCGATTGGGTTCACTTAACAGCCATCGATCGATCGCTCGGGTTCAGTAACGCGTAGCCTGCGGTGCAATCGCTCGGGTTCAGTTAGAGCCCAACGCCTCGCTCGGGTTCAGTTAGAGCCAACACCTCGCACACATGCACGTACGTGTACGAGAGAAACGCGCATCGCTCGGCCCCCGACCTCCCACCATGTCGGTGGGAACGACACCTATGGGATCACAAGAATCCCTACTACGGTTGCGGGGCGCGGGGTCATGAGAAGAGCGGATCAAACAGATAGCACACGGTTCGTTTATCCAGGTTCGGGCCGCGAGGATGCGTAAAACCCTACTCCTACTTTGGTGGATTGTATATTTGTGTTCTTGAGCTAGCTATGGGGCGTGAGAAGCTCCAAAAAGCCGAATCCTCTTCCTGGTCGCCTCGGGCCTCCTTTTATAGGAAAGGGGTTGCCACAGTGGCACACAGGAGGTGGAAAGGGTACAGTGATGCGAGGTTATCCCTCGCATTACATGACAAGGCGCATTTAATGCGTCTTAACCAGGTGTCCTTGCTTTATCGGGGACGGGGGAGAGCCCTGTCTCGTCCGTCGCCGCTCCCTCTTGTGTCGACACGCGCCCTGGCCAGCGGCACCCGCAGCGCCATGTAGGTAGGCAGGCAGCTAAGGTGGCGCAGTGGTGGGTCTCCACGAAGATCCGCATGCCGCCACGCAGGTGCCTGCCCAGCTGGTTGGGTCGGCAGCTGCATGCGAATGGCGGTGGAGGTTTGACTAGTGTGGGCCTGATGGTGGCCCTACGGGTGTTCTTGGCAAGGGCCTTGCCGGGGCCCCGGCAAGGGTCTTGCCGTGGCGCCTGCTGTCATCCCCAGCAAGGCTCTTGCCGGGGGCCTTGTGGTCCTCCTTGGCTGGGATCCCGCCAAGGATCATCATCTTCAAAAGGGTGTACCTGATCTTGAATGTCTTCACAAAGATCTGCATGCCACCACGGGGATGTCTCCCGAATCCTTGGCCCATGGGGGAGTGGACTCAAGGGTGACTCACTCCGTAGGTGTGGGGCGAGCTGCCACGGCAAGGGTCTTTCCGGGTTTGCTAAAACCGCCTCCCGGCAAGGATCTTGCCGGGGAGAGTCCGCTTCGTCTCCTTTGCTCTTTGTGGGCTTAGTCTTGGCGTCGTTCTGCTTCTCTCGAGCTTTGGCCTTACCTTGGCTCACCTCCCTTGCCTTTCTCAGTGTGGTGGTGCCCGTGGCTCAGACTGCCCATGCACAGTTATAGGGGTACAAAAAGCGTACCCCTCTTTTTGTACACCGACAGGAGCCCCCGGGCCTGGGCCATACGTAAGCGCAATCGCGTCATTGGGCTAGGCCCAAAAACGGTGCGCGGGCAGGCGGGGCGGTTTTTACCGCGGTAAGTCTCTTTGCGCGCTGCGCTTCCCATGCTTCCCGCGCGTGGCGCGGCGTGGGGAGGCGTGTGTGACATGGGCGGCATGCGTGGGGCTGAGCTCTGCATGCATGCGTCACGTCGTAGTAAAGGGGGTGGTTCGCGCCTTCCCCATAAACGGAGGGAGGCGTGGAGGCGCGACCCATTTACTGAACGGGGCTGAGGCGTGGTCTTCAAGGCGTCCACTCCCCACAATCACGGAGTGGGGAGAGGTCGCCTCACCCGTCGCCTCGGCCTTGCACGCCTGCCATGTGGCTCTCATGCGCTTGGGGTGGCGAACGGCGGAGGAGGGAAACCGGGCCGCCGCGGGCTGGGGTAGCGGGTCAGTCCCAGTTCCCTGCGCCTTCCGCGTCTTGATTGGCTGAGCGGGGCGGCCGAGCCCCCACCCCGTTCCTTTATAAAGAGTGGGAGGGGGGATGGCGTCCCGCATTCTTTCATCTCCTCCTTCGTTCAGCTTCTGCTCCCCCTTCCATCCGCCATGGAGAGAGGGAATCCTGGTCCTTCAATGGTGGCGGCGAGGGTCACCGCTCGACAATGCGTCCCTCCTTCCCCTACACTCGCGGTGGCAGAGCTAGCCGCGAGGGGAAGGGGGAGGGGGCGAGGCTGTGGGCGAGGCTGAGGCGCTCGGGGAAGAGGAGGATGGGGCAGCACGCCGGCCTCGCCTCTGCTAGCAGTTCCTCCCCCCATAGAGGGCCACGTTGGGGATGACCCTTGCGAGTTCTTCGTCAGGCTGCGCCGGCCGCCTCGCCGTCGCCTTCGTCTCCCGACTCCATTCGCGCGAGAGATGGAGCTGGATCCGCCGGAGTCGCTGCGGCTGCACATGAGGGGCTGTGGGATCAGCGCCACGCAGGTTCGCGTCGACTTCCCAGCCCCTCACGTGATGTATCTCCATCAGGGATGGAAGATGTTTGCCCATATCCACCGCTTGACGGAGGGGCGCACTCTCCTTTTTGAGCTGATGGAGGGTGGCCTTCTCTCCGTCAAGGTCTTCGGGTGCTTCGGGACCCGTGCAAGGTGCTGTGTGGAGAGCTCTTCTGACAGCGAAGACTCCTCCTCGGGCGAGAGTGACGAGGAGGACAGCGGCAGCGACGACGAGGGTAGTAGGCGGCAGGATGACGGGTCCGATTATGTGTCGAGCGCCGCTCCGTGCGGCATCGGCGACCCCATCATCCGTGTCGCCGGCTCCCTGAACTTCTCGGGGTCGTCTCCTTGGGCGGCTGGCATTGGGAGGCTGCGGAAGAGGAAGAGGGTGGGCGGCAAAGCCATCAAATTGGAGTACGCGGGCACCGACGCCTTCGACGCGTGTTGACGTCCTGCCGCCTCGTCTTCGAGCTCTGCTTCCGGCGCTGCCATCACCATCCAGCCTTCGGACGGTCACCGAGATGTTCTCTTGGTGTCTTCTGCCACCCGTAGCTCACCTAGGCGCCCCTTTTGCCCTTTTCGCCTCCTTGACCTGCCTCCTGAGGAGAGGGACAAGAAAGGGATTACGGGCACCTTATCTCTTTTTAGTTTGTAATCCTTCGGGCCTTAGCTGAATTTAAAACTTGTAATCCCATCATTCATGTTTTTCATTCCCTATGGACTGTACCTGAGTGGAATGTTTTTAATGAAAAAGGGATGCTTGTCGGGTCATTTGTTTGTGAGTAGAACCCACGACAAGGAGTAAGTCCTTGATATCTTTAAGATAAACATTTCATTGCCCAGCAACAGGCCTTGCCGTCTCCCCACTTCGCTCGACCTTTCTCACACCTTTGGCGGAGGCAGGGATGAGGTGGGTTCAGGCTCCTTGTTTCATCCTCTCGCTGCCGCGACTACGACCAAACCTGGCCCCAGGAACGAGCCCTAGGGCCTAGAGTTAGGGGAGCACGGTAGCTTTAGGAAAAAACAAGGTTTCACATACCTCAGTCCATAAGGGAATGCATGATAAGGGATGAAGATCTTATCTGAAGTTGTAGCCCCCGGCAACTATGGTTTGTCGTGGGTGAATCTTTGCTCTTGCAGCCCCCAGCAATGCTGGCTTGCCGGGGGCTAGATGCTGGTATGTTCATCTTCTTTTCCTCCCCAAGTGGTTCGGCACGGATATCCGTGTGTCCTGTGAACCAAAGAAGACAAAAGAAAGACAAAGAGACGCACACTCGACCTCTAAGCTAGGGGTTAGTTGCCGCTATGCACTATCAACCCTAACCAAGGACGAGACTCGACCTAGCATGCATGCTATAACTTAGGGCGCTAGCGCTTCATTTATTTATGCTCAGGGTCTGCGCATGGCTTTGTACAAAGGGTTACATGCATCATCGGCAATGCTTGTACAAAAGGTGGCTTGCCGGGGGGCCCGGCAAGCCATGCCTCACGGGTAAAACTTGCGAAGATGCTCAATGTTCCAGGAGTTACTCACCGGAATGGCATCTTCGGTCTCCAGGCGGACTGCGCCGGGCCTGGTGACTCGTATTACCCGATAAGGGCCTTCCCACTTTGGCGTCAACTTGTTGGAATTCTTGGCCGATTGAACACGCCGAAGGACAAGGTCGCCTTCCTCAAGGCTTGGGGCATGAACCTTGCGGCTATGGTAGCGGCGCAAGGCTTGCTGGTAGCGTGCTGCTCTCACAACCGCCCGAAGAGGATCTTCCTCAAGGAGCATTGCGTCATCTTGCCGCAGTTGCGCTTGCTCAAGCTCATCATAAGCAAGCACTCGAGGTGACCCATATATGAGTTCAGTGGGGAGAACTGCTTCTGCCCCGTATACTAGGGCAAAGGGTGTCTGGCCGGTGACTCGATTTGGCGTCGTCCTAATCGACCAAAGAACCGTCAGCAACTCATCAATCCCGCGCCTTCCACTCTTGTGCAGCCTGTCAAAGGTCTTGGTCCTTAAGCCTCGCAGTACTTCAGCGTTTGCCCTCTCAGCTTGACCATTACTTCGTGGGTGAGCAACGGAAGCGAAACAGACTTTGCTGCCGAGGTCTTGGATATATTGCATGAAGGTGCGGCTTGTGAACTATGTGCCATTGTCGGTGATGACCCTGTTGGGTACACCAAAACGGCACACTAGTCCCTTGAAGAACTTGACGGCTTACTGAGTTGTGACCTTTCTCACTGCCTCCACCTCCAGCCACTTTGTGAACTTGTCGATTGCAACGTACAAGTACTCAAAGCCCCCGACAGCGCGGGGGAAAGGGCCCAGTATGTCGAGCCCCAGACCGAGAAGGGCCAGGAGAGAGGAATGGTTTGAAGGGCTTGAGCTGGCTGATGAAGCTTCTTTGAATGGAACTGACACGCTTCACACCTGGTGACTAGTGTCGTCGCATCCTGAAGGGCGGTGGGCCAGAAGAAACCTTGCCAGAATGCCTTGCCGGCAAGGGCCCTTGACCCGATGTGGGATCCACATATGCCTCCGTGTATCTTCGCCAACAGCTCCAGTCCTTCCTCCCGAGGGATACACTTCAATTTCACACTGTTCGGCCTCTTTCTATACAGGATGTCATCGACGAACTAGTACATGGTAGAGCGACAGGCTACTTTTTCCGCTTCATCCTGCTCTTCAGGAAGTTCCCCTGTTTGGAGGAATCGGACGGTATGTTGTACCCACGTTGGAGCCTCGGGCTCGACGGCGAGGACTAAAGGCATTTCCTCTGCTATAGGAGCGGCTGTCTCGACGACAAGAGCTTGATGCTCCGCCGGAGCTAGCCGTCCCGTGGCGGGCTCAGTGTCCCTGGCAACATCCTTGCCGGCGGCTCCGGGGAGCTCGGTGGGTAAGTACTTGCCGGGTCCTGATTTCCTCCTCTTGTTCTTCTCTGTTGATGGATCAACGGATGGCTGAGTTAGCTGGAGCACAAAGGTACCTGGTTCCACAGGTAGCTTGAGGGCAGCGCGTTTTGACAGGTAATCGGCGATATCGTTCTCCGCTCGGGGAATGTATTCAGCCTGTATACCGTCGAAACGCTCTTCAAGCTTTCTCACTTCATCGATGTAGGCCTTCATCAACAGGCTCTGGTAGTCCTTGTTGACTTGCTTGACGACGAGCTGCGAGTCGCCCCCGACAATGAGCTTCTTGATTCCGAGGTCTGCAACGATCCTAAGACCGGCAAGCAGCCCTTCGTACTCTGCCGTATTGTTTGTTGACACCTCCCTGGGGAAGTGCATCTGGATCACGTACTTGAGGTGCTCTCCGATGGGCGCGACAAGCAGTACGCCAGCCCCGGTGCCGTGTAAGGAGAAAGCTCCATCAAAGTACATGATCCAACTGCAACTTGCCTCCTTGCCGGGGAGAGCAGTCTCTTGGGCTTCTTTGTCAGGCGTTGCGGTCCATTCTGCAATGAACTCCGCCAGGACTCGGCTCTGAATCGTCGAAGTACTTTCAAACTTGAGGCCAAAGCTGGACAACTCCAGTGCCCATTCCACAATTCTTCCCGTTGCATCTGGATTGTGCAATATCCGTTGCAGAGGGAGGTGAGTGATGACAGTGATCTCGTGTGCCTGGAAGTAGTGATGCAGCTTCCTCGAGGCCATAAGAAGGCCGAAGAGCAGTTTCTGCACGCTGGAGTACCTTGATCTAGCTCCCTGCAGGAGGGAACTAACAAAGTAGACCGGGTGCTGCATCATTTTCTTCTTCGGCGGCACTTCAACTGGCTGTGTCGTCTCTGCATTGGTGGTGTCGGGCTCTGTTACTACCATTACCTCGTCGTCATCCTCTCTCTGTGCCACTAGTGCGGCGCTGACCACCTGGTTCGTCGCCGCCAGGTATAGCAGCAACGGCTCTTGTGGCCTAGGCGCAACTAGTATTTGCGCGGAGGAGAGGTACTTCTTCAAATCTTGCGATGCTGCTTCGGCTTCTGGCGTCCACTCCATCGGGCCCGCCTTTTTCAGGATCTTGAAAAAGGGAAGGGCGCGCTCGGCAGACTTGGAAATGAATCTGCCCATGGCGGCGACGCAACCAGCAAGCCGACGCACATCCTTGATTCGCTTGGGTGCTTCAATCTGCTCTATAGCTTTGATCTTGTCCGGATTGGCCTCTATCCCACGCTGTGACACAAAGAACCCGAGAAGCTTGCCGGACGGGACGCCAAAGACGCACTTCTCAGGGTTCAGCTTGAGATTGATCTTGCGCAGGTTTGCAAATGTTTCTTGCAAATCCGGTATGAGGGTTGCCCTGTCCTTGGCTTTGACCACTATGTCATCCATATAAGCTTCCATATTTCTATGGAGCTGGGGCTCAAAACCAATCTGGACCACCCTTGCAAACGTCGAACCAGCACTCTTCAGCCCGAAAGGCATCCGTATGAAACAATACGTACCACATGGGGTGATGAATGCTGTTTTCTCTTCGTCTTCTCTTGTCATGAAGATCTGGTGGTAGCCGGAGTAGGCATCGAGGAATGACAACAGATCACACCCAGCTGTGGAGTCGACAATCTGGTCGATGCACGGCAACGGGAAGGGGTCCTTAGGACAAGCCTTATTGATATCTGTGTAATCAATACACAGCCTCCAATTCCCATTAGTCTTACGCACTACGACCGGATTGGCCAACCACGTTGGATGGAGCACTCCTCTTACCAAACCCGCTGCTTCCAGTTTCCGGATCTCCTCTGTGATGAACTCTTGTGGTTCCAAAGCTTGCTTTCTGACCTTCTGCTTGACGGGCCGCGCATGAGGACAGACAGCAAGGTGGTGCTCAATCACCTCCCTGGGAACACTGGGGATGTCGGAAGCTTGCCATGCAAACACATCGACATTCGCCCGCAGGAAGGTGACGAGCGCGTCTTCCTATTTGTCGTCAAGGGTGGAGCTTATGGTGAAAGCCCCTCCCGTGCCATCCTCATTGACAGAAACCTTCTTGGTTCCTTGGGCTTCTTGTTTCCGCCGGTAGAGCTCTCTAGCACGTCCTCGACAGGAGCGCTACACTCCGGAGAGGTGCGCTTGCCGGAGTGGGTGTCCGAGGTCTCACCGGTCTTCTTCTTCTTCTCCCCCCCAGGGTCCCAGCGGCAGGAGCAAGTGCCCTAGTGGCGGCAGCTGCTGCAACTGCTTGCTGGTATAGTTGGTCAGCGCAAATCAGTGCATCCTTCTTATCGGAGGGGATGGTGATGATCGTCACGGGTCCTGGCATCTTCAGGGTGTTGTAGGCGTAGTGTGATGCTACCATGAACTTGGCCAGCGCTGGGCGGCCAAGGATCCCGTTATAGGGCAAGGGGATCTTGGCAACATCAAACACGATCCTCTCCGTCCTGTAGTTCAGATCGCTTCCAAAAGTCACGGGCAGCGTGACCTTTCCCTTAAGTTGGCTTCTTCCCGGGTTGACCCCCTGAAACGTGCCCGTCTCTTCGAGGTCTCCATCAGGAATCTGCAGTTTCTCGATCACGGCAGGCGAGATCAAGTTCAGACCAGCCCCGCCATCGACTAGCATCTTTATCACCTTAAGGTTGCGTATTGTTGGTGAAACCAACAATGGCAAGCACCCGACCGCAGTAGTGCGATCAGGGTGATCCTCAATGTCAAAAATGATAGGTGTGCTGGACCACTTCAGTGGCCTTTGGGCATCAAATGACGGCTCTGCCGCTGTAATCTCTCGCGCCCACTGTTTAAGCTGGCGGTTAGAAGTATGCAGCGAGGCGCCACCGTCGATGCACATGGCCTCTGTAGCTTTCTGAAACTCTTGGTCACCGGATTCGTCGTCCTCTTCATGATCGTCGTCTTTTGGCTTTTTGTCACGGCCCCGGGCGGGCCTCTCCTGTTGTTTATCCTTGCCGCGACGGCCCGCCTGGTCATCACGCTTCTTGCCGGACCCCTTAGCACCATCTTGGCCCTTCTCCTTGTCCCGCCTCTCATATTCAGCCCTCTGCTTCTCAGCGAGGAGCTCAACCTGTCGGCAGTCTTGGAGAGCATGGCCTTTGGTGCGATGGATCTTGCAGTATCGCTTGTCGGAGTTTCCTGGCTTCTCGGCAACCGCCAAGGCCCGGCAAGCGACACATCCGGCAATTTCCTTGCCGGGGTCATCTGCCTTGGTTTTCTTGGTGGAGCCGGTGTCATCAGATCCCTCGATGGCAAGCACGGATTTACCTTTGCGCTTCCTGTTGTGGCGCCGGCCCTTCTTCGCCGGGGCGGCAGTATCTTCATCTGAGGAGTCGGTTTCCACACCGGCGTCTTCACCAGGGTACTTCCTTCCCTCTTCAGCCTGGGCACATCTGTCAGCAAGAACTAGAGTTCTGCTACATCTTTCACCTTGTTCATTGCCAGCTCTTCGCGCATCTTGCGGTTACGCACGTTCTGATGGAACGCGCTGATGATGGCGGCAGGGTGAACATTAGGGATATTGTACTGTATCCGGCTGAACCTCTGTATATACTTGCGGAGACTCTCGCCTCCCTTCTGGGGAATGACATGGAGGTCGCTCGCTTGGCCATGGGCTTGGTGGCCTCCAGTAAAGGTGCCCACAAACTCATGGCACAGATCCGACCAGGAGGAAATAGAGTCTACCGGCAAGTGCATCAACCATGACATGGCATTGGGTTTAAGAGCCAACAGAAAGTAATTCGCAAGCACCTTATCGTCGCGGGCTTCGGCAGCTTGCATCGCAATGGTGTAGATGCTGAGGAACTCGGACGGGTGGGTCTTGCCGCTGTACTTTTTGCCCACGTCAGGTTTGAAGGTGTGGTGAGTGGGCCACTAGAACTGCCGCAGCTCACGGGTAAAAGCCAGATAGCCTATCTCGTAAGGTAGGCCTCCAGGGCTCTCCGGTGCCGGGTGGTTCACAGCAGGCCCTACTCGCCTGTCTGACTGGTGGCGCGCTCCGTGCCGGCGCTCGATAGAGGTTCAAGCGTCTTCATGTTCTCGTTCCCGAAGGACTTGGCGCTGGTCATAGTGGGTCCGCGGGTCGGACGACGCTATGGAGATTTCGTCGCCCGCAACGTCACGACGGGCTGGCGTCCGCGGTACCGGGCGAGGAGGAGGCGAGTGCACCGTGGTCGTGGCGCCGCCGGCTTTCCTTCCACTGGTGTGTGGGACTCCGTCGGAGCGTCGACCCGGGGGCTCCACCGGACTCGGTTCGTCTTTGTTGGCCACCGCAACAAGGCATCGGATAGTGGCTCTCCATTTGTCTAGTTTCCCCGTAATGGGAGGAAAATCGAGGAGCAACTACGCGCGCGCCAGGGCTTCTGCTGGCGTTGGTGGCAGCGAAACCTGCATGGATCACGACGCGCTTCGACTTCTGACCATGTCAGAAGGAGCTCTATCACGACCCCATGGTCGCATGCCATCTTCACCAGCGCCTCGGCGAGCGGGCAGGTCTTCTACCTCCCGGGAGTGGCGCTCAGGGCTCTTCCCGCGGCGATGCCCGGGGTCTTTGGTGTGATTGCGCCGTTCGTCGCGCGCCGCTTGAGAGGAGCGCGCCGTCGGTGCCGGCGTGGGAGTCTTGGAGGCCCTCGCATTGCCTTCGGGCGGGGTGGTAGCGACCTTGGAAGGCCCCGTGCCACCCGTGGAGGGCCTGGCTCCGTCTTTGGATTTGGCGACGTGCGGCCCATTACCAGGCGCACGGACATCGCCGCCTTCCAAACTACGGCTGCTGGGATGGTGTTGGTGTTCGTGAATGGCGCCTCGGGTCCTTTCTGCAACCGGTCCGCTGCTCGCCCGCGTCGGGACGGGATGTCCGGCTTCCGACGGGCCAACCGCCACCATCGTCTTCTTCTTGGGCGCCATGACGATGAAGAAGCGTCAAACTAACTGCTAAAGCCGATTCTTACAACTGCGCCCCCTACCTGGCGCGCCAAAGATGTCGGTGGGAATGACACCTATGGGATCACAACAATCCCTACTACGGTGCGGGGCGCGGGGTCGTGAGAAGAGCGGATCAAACAGATAGCACACGGTTCGTTTATCCAGGTTTGGGCCGCGAGGATGCGTAAAACCCTACTCCTGCTTTGGTGGATTGTATATTTGTGTTCTTGAGCTAGATATGGGGTGTGAGGAGCTCCAAAAAGCCGAATCCTCTTCCTGGTCGCCTCGGGCCTCCTTTTATAGGAAAGGGGTTGCCACAGTGGCACACAGGAGGTGGAAAGGGTACAGTGATGCGAGGTTATCCCTCGCATTATATGACAAGGCGCATTTAATGCGTCTTGCCCAGGTGTCCTTGCTTTATCCGGGACGGGGGAGAGCCCTGTCTCTTCCGTCGCCGCTCCCTCTTGTGTCGACACGCGCCCTGGCCAGCGGCACCCGCGGTGCCATGTCGGCAGGCAGGCAGATGAGGTGGCGCAGTGGTGGGTCTCCACGAAGATCCGCATGCCTCCACGCAGGTGCCTGCCCAGCTGGTTGGGTCGGCAGCTGCATGCGAATGGCGGTGGAGGTTTGACTGGCGTGGGCCTGATGGTGGCCCTACGGGTGTTCTTGGCAAGGGCCTTGCCGGGGCCCCGGCAAGGGTCTTGCCGTGGCGCCTGCTGTCATCCCCGGCAA
This sequence comes from Triticum aestivum, assembly GCF_018294505.1. NCBI lineage: Eukaryota > Viridiplantae > Streptophyta > Magnoliopsida > Poales > Poaceae > Triticum > Triticum aestivum. The sequence continues at coordinate 602,936,123 of NC_057797.1, read as the reverse complement.
GGCTCTTGCCGGGGGCCCTGTGGTCCTCCTTGGCTGGGATCCCGCCAAGGATCATCATCTTCAAAAGGGTGTATCTGATCTTGAATGTCTTCACAAAGATCTGCATGCCACCACGGGGATGTCTCCCGAATCCTTGCCCCATGGGGGCAGTGGACTCAAGGGTGACTCACTCCGTAGGTGTGGGGCGAGCTGCCACGGCAAGGGTCTTGTCGGGTTTGCTAAAACCGCCTCCCGGTAAGGATCTTGCCGGCGGGAGTCCGCTTCGTCTCCTTTGCTCTTTGTGGGATTGGTCTTGGCGTCGTTCTGCTTCTCTCGAGCTTCGGCCTTACCTTGGCTCACCTCCCTTGCCTTGCTCAGTGTGGATGTGCCCATGGCTCAGACTGCCCGTGCACAGTTATAGGGGTACAAAAAGCGTACCCCTCTTTTTGTACACCGACACACCGTAACCGGGAACTCCCCGAAATTTTCCTCGCCCTCGCTTCTACCATGGTTTTTTCCATCATGGACGGCCCAAAGAATGTCATGCAGCTGCGTCTCCGGCCCGCCCAGGACGAAAAGCCCATTTTCTGTCATGATTTTTTGTCATAGAAGTAGGAGCCCACCACATCTATGATGATACCGGGTTTTGTCACAATTATCGTCATAGAAGTGTCATATGTATGACAGAAAAAAAATTCGTTCGACCCAAAATGTCACGAATGTGTCTTTTTTTGTAGTGGGCCGATCTTTCACGAAAGGAGCGGATCTAGCAAAGAACACGAAGAACATGAGGGGAAACACAAGGGGAAACATGGGAGAATCACTAAACCAACAAGAAATAGTCACACATATGCTAGATCCTCGAGTACATAAGAGATCACACGATCCACGTTCAACTAAGGACGATACAAGAGGTAACGGGTCTTCTCCCTGAGGAGGTCTTGATGGTCTTCTCCGCAAGGAGGTCTTGAATCCAAAGGGATCTTCTTCGAAGAGGGGCCGCGGTCTCTCTCGTGGAGTAGATTTGATGTGGATGAGCAAAGCTCTACCTCAAATGAGCTAAACCAATGCTAACTCTAAAACGTAGGTAGGAGGAGAGTATATATAGTCTAGGAGGCTAAAGGGTACATGTGCTTCGGCCCTTTACTGTGCGCAGACAGGCGGGGCCGGACGTCTGAGCGTCGGGCCAGATGTCCGGGCTCTCGGGAGGCACTGGATGTCCGGGGGTGGGGCCAGATGTCCGGGCTCTCAGGAGGCGCCGGATGTCTGGGGGTGGGGCCAGATGTCCGGGCAGCCGGTGCTTCTCTTCTGTCCTCTGGATACATGGTGTCCGGATATCCGGGCGAAAGGCCGGATTTTCGGGCGGGGGCCGGATGTCCGGCCCTATGGACTTGGCCGTTGGCTCCTTGCTGTTGTAGACGCTTCCAGGGGCCGGATGTCCGGGGCCATGGCCGGATGTCCAGGGCCTGGGAGTTGTTCTTGACTCCTTCCGTTGGTTCTCTTCATCAGTGAACTTGGCGGCTTGTCGGTCTTCACGTGCATCTTCAGGAGGGTCCTCTTGGTACCTAATCATGCACACCATCTCGGACTTAGGTATAGTAGCCATGTCTCGAGAGGATCATATGTAATATCACTAAGGAGAGAAGTCAGCTCGGTCTCGAGAGCTCTAGCTCTAGCTCGAGTCATGGGTCCTCTTGGCACATCGTGAGACGATGGTGGGTCCATGGGGATGATCGTAGGATGCTCCGCTTTATCTCCCCTCCCTTGGGGAAGATCCGACCACGGATCGAAATCCTCATCACCATGGTAGGGCGAGAGATCCTTGACGTTGAAGATGTCGTTCACGGAGTACTTGTCGCGCGGGAGGTCGATGTAACACCCACAATGCGGCTATATCTCCCATGTGTCGGAGCACGACTTAGAGGCATAACCGCATTGTAGGCATGTCGCAAGAGGGGTAACCTTCACACATCCCATGTACTGAATAAGAAAGAGGTACAGAGTTGGCTTACAATCGCCACTTCACACAATACGTACATATAGCATTACATCATCCAGATACAATCAAGGTCCGACTATGGAACCAAAATAAAGACTACCCCAAATGCGAAAGATCCCCGATCGCCCCAACTGGGCTCCACTACTGATCATCTGGAAAACAAACGTAGTAACGTCCTGAGTCCTCGTCGAACTCCCACTTGAGTTCAGTCACATTTCCTGGAATGGCATCATCGACACCTGCATCTGGTTTTGGAAGTAATCTGTGAGTCACGGGGACTCAGCAATCTCCCACCCTCGCGATCAAGACTATTTAAGCTTATGGGTAGGCAAAGGTAGTAAGGTGGAGCTGCAGCAAGCACTAGCATATATGGTGGCTAACATACGCAAATGAGAGCGGGAAGAGAAGGCAAAGCACGGTCGAGAATCTATGATCAACAAGTGATACTAGAACTACTTACGTTCAAGCATAACACGAGACCGTGTTCTCTTCCTGGACTCCACCGAAAAAAGACCATCATGGCTACACACGCTATTGATTCATTTTAAATTAAGTTAAGTTTCAAGTTTTCTACAACCGGACATTAACAAATTCCCATCTGCCCATAACCGCGGGCACGGCTTTTGAAAGTTCAAAACCCTGCAGGGGTGTCCCAACTTAGCCCATCACAAGCTCTCATGGTCAACGAAGGATATTCCTCTCCCAGGCGACCCGATCAGACTCGGAATCCCGGTTACAAGACATTTCGACAATGGTAAAACAAGACCAGCAAAGCCACCCGATGTGCCGACAAATCCCGATAGGAGTCGCACATATCTCGTTCTTAGGGCAACACCGGATGAGACTAGCTACGAGTAAAATCAACCCTCAAGTTTCCCCGAGGTGGCCCTGCAGGCAGCTTGGTTCGCACCAACACTCAAAGGAGCACTCGCTCTGGGGGGGAGTTAAAATAAAGATGACCCTTGAGTCCGCGAAACCCAAGGGAAAAAAAGGCTAGGTGGCAAATGGTAAAACCAAGGTTGGGCCTTGCTGGAGGAGTTTATTCAAGGCGAACTGTCAAGGGGTTCCCATTATAACCCAACCGCGTAAGGAACGCAAAATCAAGGAACATAACTGTCAGGACCCCGACTCGATGTCACATCGATCTAGCCGGTAACACCTCATATCACTTTGCGGCCTCACGCACGGTATCCCCACGGGTGTCGCCTTACCTTTGCCCGGGACCGTTTGCGCCTTTTGGCTCACGTATATGATAGTGTCGCTAGCATCCATATGATAAAGAGCCCGGGCTGACATGACTAGTCGTAAACCCAAAGTGGCACAGACTTACAGGGACAGGCATCCATGACCCAGCATCGAACGTGTCGGTCATCAGCGAGTGAATCCAGGCTGTAGCACTGGGCTAGCAGGACTCCGGTGAACCGGGCTGTAGCGGGCTAACAGGACTCCGGTATTCATCGCGTGACATTTCCCCGAAGGGACAGACACAGGAACGAAGAAGGACACATGCCGGCCAGCCTAAGTGTTCCGGAGCAGTAGCAAGCTACCATGGCTCGGTGGAAACACTAGGAGACATTTCCCGGTAAGAGAGGCTACTAAAGATAAACAACTAGATAGTCAGATCCCACACATACCAAGCATTTCAATAACATACACACAATATGCTCGATATGTGCAATACAACATGGCATCACAAAATGACTCTACGACTCAAGTAGTTTATTCAATAGGCTCCAAGGAGCGAGACATTACAAGCATGGGTCTCATGACCCAACAATCAGAGCATACAAGTCAAAGCACAAGCGGAAGCTATCATGTCTGGGTACAGACATCTATAAATGAAAAAGGCTGAGAAGCCTGACTATCTATCAGATCCTGCCGAGGGCACAAGATCGTAGCTGAGGTAACAAGCTAAACGTCGAAGTCCACGTGGAACTACTAGTGAGACTGAAGTCTCTCTGCAAAACATAAAATAGGCAAACGTGAGTACAAATGTACCCAGCAAGACTTACATCAGAACTATCTACATATGCATCATTATCAACAAAGGGGTGGTGGGGTTTAACTGTAGCAAGCCAGCTTTGACTCGGTGGCTATCCTAAACTACGACTGCAAGCGACTCTTTTGAGGTGGCGCACACGAGTCCACATATTCACCATATCAATACACCACTATGGATCTGCTCCCGTCCCCCTACGAGAACGCCATCCATAGCACTCACGCTTATCTTGCGCATTTTAAAGTATCCACTTTCACTTGTCTATGAACTGATATAAGCAACCCAGAAGTCCTTTTCCGCGGACACGGCTATTCGAATAGATGATGTTAACCCTGCAGGGGTGTACTTCTTCATACATGTTTCCACCACTTAGCGTCTGCACACGACATGTGCTCGGCAGACTTCAAGCGAAAGCCGACGTGGGTGTAGACCACGACCTACCTAAACACTCAAGTCTCTAGTCCAGGTTTATCGCCTATTCGGGTTCCATCCATGAGGAGATCCGGCCGGAGTTTCGCTCACAGCCCCAAACGATGTGAACAGGGTTCCCGAGATACCTAACGGGCATCCGGTACACCGTGCCACGTACCTACCGCATCACAGCCCACCCCTACGGTCAGCGCCGTCCACGGCCTCCAGTAAGCTACAAACACCAGAAACTACTTGCAACTCCTGGACAGAGGACAAGGGTGAATAAGAAGTCGAGCGGGGTCATATTTCAGGGCCCAATGTATGGTAGTAACTGAATCATGGATCACAAACACAGAACTCAGTTCCTGAGGACGGCTACAATGAGACAACCCACCATGTACTCCTACATGGCCTCTCACCGCTACCTTTACCAAATCGTGTTCACACACTTAGCTCACACACAGTAGGACATGTTCACACGCCTCTGATTCATCCCCGATGAATCAGACCTGACTCAACTCTAAGCAGTAGCAGGCATGACAAACAAGCATGAATGAGTAGGCACAACAGGGCTCAAACAACTCCTACTCATGCTAGTGGGTTTCATCTATTTACTGTGGCAATGACAGGTCATGCAAAGGATAAAGGGGTTCAACTACCGCAGCATGTAACAGTTGAATCGGTGTTGTCCTAATGCAGTAAAAGAGAGCAGGAGCGAGAGGGTAGGATTGTATCGGAATGAGCAAGGGGGTTTTGCTTGCCTGGCACTTCTGAAGATAACATTGAGTCTTCATCAGTGTCAACGATCACATCATCGGTATCACGTCTATCGAGAGGGGACAGATACCGGCAAATACAGAAAAACACGATCAATGCAATGCACAATATGATGCATGCTATGACATGGCAATATGAATGTGTTTTGGGCTAATGCACCTAAAACCAGATTAAATGAAGTTGGTTTGAATCCAAGATTCAAATTCAAACTCCATATGTGATTAATTAAATGCCCTTTATATGATTTGTGCTAAATAGTAGTGATAAGTTGTTCTAACATGCATGAAAATGGTACAGATGGATTCCTTGAATTTTTCTGATAATTTTTCATATATAAATTATTTAATTTGGAGTTACGGTTAATTTTCTATGATTTATTGAGGTTTTAGGCATTTTCTGAAATTTCAGAATTAAATTAAATCCAGAAAAATACTTTATGACATCAGCAGTGCGTCATGCTTGCATCAGCAAGTCAACAGGGCTGCCCCGGGTCAAACCTGACGTGTGGGGTCCACACGTCAGTGACACAGGGACTAATCCCGCGTTGACCCGGGCTGGTTAGCTTTGACTAAGCCCTGGGGCCCACTTGTCAGCGTCAGTAGGTGGGGGGGGTTAGTGACTAATTAACTAAGCCACGTCAGCCTGCCGGAGTTCTGGCCGGCGGCGACCATTAGTGCGGCGGCGAGAGTGGTTTTGGCCACTCCGGCGACCAAATGGGCCGCGGAGGGCATCTAGGAGGAGCTGGGGACGAGCCGAAGCTCCTGGTGGAGTCAGTTGCGCTCGGGGCGGCCGGAATCGGTGCCGACGGCGAGCGAGGCGGCGGCCGGAGCTCGGGTGTGCTCGGGTTCGGCGTTCGGGGGCACGGGAGGGGAAGCTAGTGGCGGCTACGGGCTCCTGGAGACGTGTTGAGTGCGGTGGTGTGCTCGGCTTCGAGCTGCAACGGCTCCAGCCACGATGGTGACGAGGCACGGCGGCGGCGAGCTCTCGGGTCCGGCGGAAAGGCGGCTAGGGTACGGGAACGAGCGCGAGGAGGAGGGGGAATGGAAGAGTAGCTCACAGGGGTTGCGACGGTGGCCTCGGGGAGCTCGGGGAGGCACCCGAGCCGACGAATTTGACGAAGATGGCCGGCGGTCCCGAGGTTGAAGAAGCCGGCGGTGGCGACGTTGCAGGGGCTCCCGCGGTGCGCTTCTCGGTGAGGAGGAAGAAGTGGTCGAGGCGGATCCCCTGGGTACTTCGGGTGGCAGCGAGGAGCACGGTGGCTACGGCGAACGGCGTCGGCGACGACGAGCTCCGCTCGGGCGCGTGCAGGGAGGAAAGCAGAGGAGAGAACGGGGTCCAGGGGAAGAGAGGGGAGGTGCAGGGGGCGAGGGCGTCTCCGTGGCGTCGCGAGGGAGGCTCGGGAACGCCTCGGTGGAAGCAGGAGGTGGCCGAGGCGGCATCGGCGCTCGCCACCGAGCTGCTTCGGTGCGAGGGGAGGAAGAAGACAAGGGGGAGGGAGGAGGTGGGCTGGGCCAGCGGGAGGAGCTGGGCCGGCTACAGGTAATGGCCCAGGTGGGCTGCAGGTAATGTTTCCCTCCCTCTCTCTGTTTTTCCTATTTTACTTCTGTTTTCTATTTTTCTGACATTTGTTTGATTTAATAAATATATTAAATCATTTAATTTTATTATGCCAATTTTTGTAGGGGCTAATGGTATTATTCCAGAGCTCTTTTATAATTGGCATAATTTTTGGACCATATTTCATATATATAGAAATATCTTTCCAATGCAAATATTTATCGAATTAATCCAAATGGCCAAAATAAATGTCCATGAGCTCCTAAAAATATTGTTTTGATTTTTATCTATGTCCAATATTTTCAGAGGGCAACATGAGCATTTTCTTGGACCCTTTTGGGGAATTTTTTTATTTGGGTCATTTTCAAAATGATTCTGAGGGTTCCACCAATCCTCATTTCAAATTTAAATGAAATTTAAACATGATGCACACATGAAGCTAGCCTAGAGCATTACCAGAAGCTAGGGATGTGACAACTCACCCCCACTAAACAAGAATCTCGTCTCGAGATTCAAGCGTAGGGTAGAACGAAGGGGAAACGCAAACTAGTACAATCTTCACGATCCAGGTTGCACTTCATAGGAACGTTGATTCGATCACCATTATTGTCTTGAAGTCTTGCTCTGAGAAATCCTGCCAACATGACCTGGAGGGAAGGAGACTCTAGAAGGGTCGATCTTCTCGAAGATCGAACAACTCACAGAATGAGACATAGCAACATCTCTTGAGCTGGGAGACGAAGCACAGATCTGAAGGAATGGAGTGAGACAGAAGACGGGGGTTCACTAGGTAGACAACAACTTCACGCTTAAGGTGGTAATCGGTTGTCAACGTAGCGAGGAGTTGAGTTGCCATGATACCATAACGATACCCCTTAGGGAAAAGGTGACTCGTAGAGATATCCCCTTAAGTGGCAAAAAGAATTACTTTTGATTCAGAGATCATTGAAACTCTTTAAACCAGCCTAAGGCAATCACAAGCGATCATTTGGAGGGGGTCGGTAGAATGGCATACTCGTACTTGGATGATGTGGATTACCTTGTTGAAGACAACGCAATGGATGAATTTACTTATCACCAGAAATGGAAGGGACATTGGTGGTGCAAGCTGGGAACAAAATGCAAATGCTGGGAACGATTCTGGTAACTGGGGAAGAACCCAACAATAGAGAGTGAATTCACTGTTGGAGTGGTTATAGCATAACCGAAGAATCTGGGGCAATCCCAGCTAGTGCCGATGATAAGACGTAGCGCTTGTGCGTGCTCTCAAGAACTTAAGCATTTCCACATTCATCAAGGTTTTACCAACATCCGTGTCAAGGGTCCGGTAGCACAACTTACTACCATGATGAATGGTGATGGAGGATGCAGATGCAAAGGAAGATAACACTTTCTCAGATTTCACCTTAGCGAGGCCAAGGAAACAAAATCTGGATGATCGACCGAGAGACATTTAGCACTCCGCTTCTAATGTTCTCCTTGACGTGCTAGGGTATCCCATTCATAGATATGGTTTGATATCTAGAACATCAAGTAAAAGGTCGGACTTCGGGAACACAATAAGCATAACGCACAACTAGGAAGTAAATCCTACGAAGTCCTTATGGGAAGGTGGCCAACTGCTTCAATCAAGATACCACAATAATAGGTCCTTCGGCTGGGTGGTGCTGGCCACGACATCCACTTTACCGGTTATCAAGGGACCAATATTATAGTTCTTGGGAAATGTTCCAAACCATCATATCTGCCTGAGATTCAGATCTGGTTGGTGTCAGGATAATCCAGACTCATCGAGTCTAGGAAGAAAAATGAAAGTTTGCAACACAATTCGACGAGATGACGTTGCGAGATTCTCGGGAAATGAACTACGATAGCAAGCTCCAAAACATGAGCTGGTTCTGCTACAAACATGTGAACACGTTGTCCAAGACAAGCATGACCACAAAGTAGTCTTATAATAAAACACTACCGAGTTCAGGAGGGGGAACCATCAGCGAGGATATCGAAGTTTTGTACAAATCCATCTGGTACCTTCGGGACTAGCACTTAAAAATTATTAATCTTGAACAAATCAATCAGTGGCTTGGTGTGCTAGGGACCCATATAGAATGGAGGTTGCAAGTCTCCGAACCACAGAATACTTCGCACGTATGCATGACTGATTTGGGATGATTCCAAAGGAAACAACATTGACTTTCTCGAATCCACGGCGGCAACTTGCATCAAATGCACATGGACTGGAGGAAGTCACTTCTTACATCCGAACATTTGCTCCATGAACTAGCATGAAGAAATGCTTTCAAAAGTTTCCAACACTAACTTAATGTTCAACAAAATCATGGAGGGAATAAGGATGTTGTCAATGGGCTCAACAACAATTCATCCGGGTTTCCTTTTAAAAGGAATTCCATAGTTAAGTGAACAAGTGATAGCATTGGTCAGACCAAAGATGTAGGGGTGTATGCTCGAGGGATCAACCACGAGTAAGACAACATTACGAGCATCGTTGGTACTGATTTGATTTGACGATAGCCCACACTCAAATCAAAGGATTGATAAGACAATAGATCCAGCAACTGATCACAGGGACCAATCGATGAAGATATCATCTTTCTTCAACACACACTACACAAGAATATCCCTTTGGAACGAACTAAGTCAGACAAGCTTTTATCTTCCAACTCTCCAAGTTGTTGTCTAGCTTAACCAACTAGCTCAGGGATATCTAACACCGATTCTTGGAGAGAAGGTGGTTCACAAGAAACCAACTTGATCACGGGCTCAACATAACGGTCAGGTGACGACCTGGTAATACTTCCGAGAAGATCTTCGGAAATCACGAACCACCGATATGTTACTAAGCTCGAGAACAATCTTGCTTTTCAGGGCAAGATGATATGATCAAATGAGCGAGGACTTGACAAAATCCTAACTCATCAATCGAAGGGTGCACCGAAATAAGGACTAGGTAGCACGATCAATCTTAGAATGATGATTTAATAACCAACACACTAAGAAAGAAATTATTGTCCTTTAACTACCAAGCAACAAGGTTGCTAGGAGTATTGGTTTCACACATCATGATTCACTTGTCGGCACTCCAGCTGCAACAACACGGAATCGAGGAATGAAAAAGGATGGCGAGAAATATCACTATGTCAAGAATTCACAAAGGGTAGTGCAATTCTCATGAAATTCCTGTCATAAGGACGGTAATACTTCAGGGTAGAGCAGACCAGAAGCTGGATTGTAACTTGATCTGCGGAACACAACTACTTTGACCCAATCCTAGATATGGAAGAGGTACTGGAGTTTGTTTCTCCTAGTCATCCCGGAATAGAATGGCTTGACAGACCACAAGAGTAATAGGCATTGATGAACGAATGCACACATAATCTTGACTATCAATTGATAGACGAGGGTCAGAAGACAACTAAAGGGACAACTCAAAGAACATATAATTTTCTGAGTTGTGGATGCATGGTTTAGCATGTCGAACGAATTCCACATATTTCTTCCGGATAACCCATGCAGAAAGGTAGAACTGGCAGAGTCACGATTTATGAATGGAGAACTCCTCAAGAGTACTCTAATTGTGATCTTTCGATCAGCGAGGAACATCTGCCATAAGCGGTTCATAGTATTTGGAAGAAAGGAATACCACGAACATCGAGGACTAATGCAAAGGTTACTGATAACCTAAAGGAACGAGCAAAACTATCAACATGAAGCAAGTAGGGTGAATCTCGGGTTCAAAACCCAGGGATAGAATACCTACTACTAGATGGCATCACGGGATGCTTTCGATAGTGACGGCCAGAGTCATCACACTGGAGCATAAATCATGGCTAGGCTACTAGATGATCCCCTGAGACACCTAAGGTCATTATAGTAACTCCAACATAATGTCAAGGCAATAGAATACCTCAACTCAACAATTAGTGTGATTGAGCTGGCATAAAGGAACATCGAGACCAGAGGGAAAGGATTTTGCAAATGCATCAGACTATTTAGAAACCTGGGATGACTCGGACAGCATAACGGCTGTAAATGCTCAGAAAAGATTTGAGACATTCACAAAATGGTGGCATAACCACTCAGAAGCACGATATCAAGGTTTCGAGATCAACAATTAACATACGGAAGTAGTAGAAACTGAACTCAAGCTTAAATCCAACAATCTTATAAGTCTTCGGATTAGTAACACGTGATCCTGATAGAAAGAAGAGAAAGCCTAGTTCTTAATCCCCGTAGAAGAGAAGATGATGACTCAGATCAGAAGGTCATGAGGTATAAGGAGTAAAAAGAGCCTTACGTTCCATCCCACAATCAATTCCCTTATATAACTAAAGAATTTCTAGACTCAACTTCGACCAGTTTGGCTTGGTAATCCTACAGGCAGTCAAGCTCTGATACCAACGCTGTCAGGACCCCGACTTGATGTCACATCGATCTAGCCGGTAACACCTCATATCACTTTGCGGCCTCACGCACGGTATCCCCACGGGTGTCGCCTTACCTTTGCCCGGGACCGTTTGCGCCTTTTGGCTCACGTATATGATAGTGTCGCTAGCATCCATATGATAAAGAGCCCGGGCTGACATGACTAGTCGTAAACCCAAAGTGGCACAGACTTACAGGGACAGGCATCCATGACCCAGCATCGAACGTGTCGGTCATCAGCGAGTGAATCCAGGCTGTAGCACTGGGCTAGCAGGACTCCGGTGAACCGGGCTGTAGCGGGCTAACAGGACTCCGGTATTCATCGCGTGACATTTCCCCGAAGGGACAGACACAGGAACGAAGAAGGACACATGCCGGCCAGCCTAAGTGTTCCGGAGCAGTAGCAAGCTACCATGGCTCGGTGGAAACACTAGGAGACATTTCCCGGTAAGAGAGGCTACTAAAGATAAACAACTAGATAGTCAGATCCCACACATACCAAGCATTTCAATAACATACACACAATATGCTCGATATGTGCAATACAACATGGCATCACAAAATGACTCTACGACTCAAGTAGTGTATTCAATAGGCTCCAAGGAGCGAGACATTACAAGCATGGGTCTCATGACCCAACAATCAGAGCATACAAGTCAAAGCACAAGCGGAAGCTATCATGTCTGGGTACAGACATCTATAAATGAAAAAGGCTGAGAAGCCTGACTATCTATCAGATCCTGCCGAGGGCACAAGATCGTAGCTGAGGTAACAAGCTAAACGTCGAAGTCCACGTGGAACTACTAGTGAGACTGAAGTCTCTCTGCAAAACATAAAATAGGCAAACGTGAGTACAAATGTACCCAGCAAGACTTACATCAGAACTATCTACATATGCATCATTATCAACAAAGGGGTGGTGGGGTTTAACTGCAGCAAGCCAGCTTTGACTCGGTGGCTATCCTAAACTACGACTGCAAGTGACTCTTTTGAGGTGGCGCACACGAGTCCACATATTCACCATATCAATACACCACTATGGATCCGCTCCCGTCCCCCTACGAGAACGCCATCCATAGCACTCACGCTTATCTTGCGCATTTTAAAGTATCCACTTTCACTTGTCTATGAACTGATATAAGCAACCCAGAAGTCCTTTTCCGCGGACACGGCTATTCGAATAGATGATGTTAACCCTGCAGGGGTGTACTTCTTCATACATGTTTCCACCACTTAGCGTCTGCACACGACATGTGCTCGACAGACTTCAAGCGAAAGCCGACGTGGGTGTAGACCACGACCTACCTAAACACTCAAGTCTCTAGTCCAGGTTTATCGCCTATTCGGGTTCCATCCATGAGGAGATCCGGCCGGAGTTTCGCTCACAGCCCCAAACGATGTGAACAGGGTTCCCGAGATACCTAACGGGCATCCGGTACACCGTGCCACGTACCTACCGCATCACAGCCCACCCCTACGGTCAGCGCTGTCCACGGCCTCCAGTAAGCTACAAACACCAGAAACTACTTGCAACTCCTGGACAGAGGACAAGGGTGAATAAGAAGTCGAGCGGGGTCATATTTCAGGGCCCAATGTATGGTAGTAACTGAATCATGGATCACAAACACAGAACTCAGTTCCTGAGGACGGCTACAATGAGACAACCCACCATGTACTCCTACATGGCCTCTCACCGCTACCTTTACCAAATCGTGTTCACACACTTAGCTCACACACAGTAGGACATGTTCACACGCCTCTGATTCATCCCCGATGAATCAGACCTGACTCAACTCTAAGCAGTAGCAGGCATGACAAACAAGCATGAATGAGTAGGCACAACAGGGCTCAAACAACTCCTACTCATGCTAGTGGGTTTCATCTATTTACTGTGGCAATGACAGGTCATGCAAAGGATAAAGGGGTTCAACTACCGCAGCATGTAACAGTTGAATCGGTGTTGTCCTAATGCAGTAAAAGAGAGCAGGAGCGAGAGGGTAGGATTGTATCGGAATGAGCAAGGGGGTTTTGCTTGCCTGGCACTTCTGAAGATAACATTGAGTCTTCATCAGTGTCAACGATCACATCATCGGTATCACGTCTATCGAGAGGGGACAGATACCGGCAAATACATAAAAACACGATCAATGCAATGCACAATATGATGCATGCTATGACATGGCAATATGAATGTGTTTTGGGCTAATGCACCTAAAACCAGATTAAATGAAGTTGGTTTGAATCCAAGATTCAAATTCAAACTCCATATGTGATTAATTAAATGCCCTTTATATGATTTGTGCTAAACAGTAGTGATAAGTTGTTCTAACATGCATGAAAATGGTACAGATGGATTCCTTGAATTTTTCTGATAATTTTTCATATATAAATTATTTAATTTGGAGTTACGGTTAATTTTCTATGATTTATTGAGGTTTTAGGCATTTTCTGAAATTTCAGAATTAAATTAAATCCAGAAAATACTTTATGACATCAGCAGTGCGTCATGCTTGCATCAGCAAGTCAACAGGGCTGCCCCGGGTCAAACCTGACGTGTGGGGTCCACACGTCAGTGACACAGGGACTAATCCCGCGTTGACCCGGGCTGGTTAGCTTTGACTAAGCCCTGGGGCCCACTTGTCAGCGTCAGTAGGTGGGGGGGTTAGTGACTAATTAACTAAGCCACGTCAGCCTGCCGGAGTTCTGGCCGGCGGCGACCATTAGCGCGGCGGCGAGAGTGGTTTTGGCCACTCCGGCGACCAAATGGGCCGCGGAGGGCATCTAGGAGGAGCTGGGGACGAGCCGAAGCTCCTGGTGGAGTCAGTTGCGCTCGGGGCGGCCGGAATCGGTGCCGACGGCGAGCGAGGCGGCGGCCGGAGCTCGGGTGTGCTCGGGTTCGGCATTCGGGGGCACGGGAGGGGAAGCTAGTGGCGGCTACGGGCTCCTGGAGACGTGTTGAGTGCGGTGGTGTGCTCGGCTTCGAGCTGCAACGGCTCCAGCCACGATGGTGACGAGGCACGGCGGCGGCGAGCTCTCGGGTCCGGCGGAAAGGCGGCTAGGGTACGGGAACGAGCGCGAGGAGGAGGGGGAATGGAAGAGTAGCTCACAGGGGTTGCGACGGTGGCCTCGGGGAGCTCGGGGAGGCACCCGAGCCGACGAATTTGACGAAGATGGCCGGCGGTCCCGAGGTTGAAGAAGCCGGCGGTGGCGATGTTGCAGGGGCTCCCGCAGTGCGCTTCTCGGCGAGGAGGAAGAAGTGGTCGAGGCGGATCCCCTGGGTACTTCGGGTGGCAGCGAGGAGCACGGTGGCTACGGCGAACGGCGTCGGCGACGACGAGCTCCGCTCGGGCGCGTGCAGGGAGGAAAGCAGAGGAGAGAACGGGGTCCAGGGGAAGAGAGGGGAGGTGCAGGGGGCGAGGGCGTCTCTGTGGCGTCGCGAGGGAGGCTCGGGAACGCCTCGGTGGAAGCAGGAGGTGGCCGAGGCGGCATCGGCGCTCGCCACCGAGCTGCTTCGGTGCGAGGGGAGGAAGAAGACAAGGGGGAGGGAGGAGGTGGGCTGGGCCAGCGGGAGGAGCTGGGCCGGCTACAGGTAATGGCCCAGGTGGGCTGCAGGTAATGTTTCCCTCCCTCTCTCTGTTTTTCCTATTTTACTTCTGTTTTCTATTTTTCTGACATTTGTTTGATTTAATAAATATATTAAATCATTTAATTTTATTATGCCAATTTTTGTAGGGGCTAATGGTATTATTCCAGAGCTCTTTTATAATTGGCATAATTTTTGGACCATATTTCATATATATAGAAATATCTTTCCAATGCAAATATTTATCGAATTAATCCAAATGGCCAAAATAAATGTCCATGAGCTCCTAAAAATATTGTTTTGATTTTTATCTCTGTCCAATATTTTCAGAGGGCAACATGAGCATTTTCTTGGACCCTTTTGGGGAATTTTTTTATTTGGGTCATTTTCAAAATGATTCTGAGGGTTCCACCAATCCTCATTTCAAATTTAAATGAAATTTAAACATGATGCACACATGAAGCTAGCCTAGAGCATTACCAGAAGCTAGGGATGTGACAATAACACCGGTATGACGGAAACTAGGGCGGCAAGAGTGGAACAAAACACCAGGCATAAGGCCGAGCCTTCCACCCTTTACCAAGTATATAGGTGCATTTAAAGTAAACAAGATATAATAATGATATCCCAACAATAAACATGTTCCAACAAGGAACAAACTCCAATCTTCACCTGCAACTAGCAATGCTATAAGAGGGGCTGAGCAAAGCGGTAACATAGCCAAACAACGGTTTGCTAGGACAAGGTGGGTTAGAGGTTTGACATGGCAATATGGGAGGCATGATAAAGCATGTGGTAGGTATCGCGGCATAGGCATAGCAAAAGAGCGGGCAACTAGCAAGCAAAGATAGAAGTGATTTCGAGGGTATGGTCATCTTGCATGCAAAGTTCTCCGAGTTGACGTAAGCTTGATCCTCGTAAGTGTACTCAACGGGTTACACGATCATGTACTCGTCTCCCGGCTCTACCCAAGGCAAGAACACAAGCAAGGGAACCACAATAAAGCATGGTGTAACGCGCAATCAACATGATGCAAAGATGAGTTGATTTCGGTCGAAATCGATATAAAGATCACCGGAATCGGATGCACGGTTTGCAAATGGCAAGGAAAACAATAATGGCACTATTCCGTGATTGACAACACGATGCCATCTAAAATGCAACAAGAAACTAAGCTACTGCACTCTAACATAGCAACAAAGCACATGGCAGTGAACCACTCAAAATGCTTGACAAAAGATGAACACTGAGCTACGGCTAAATCACACAATAGCAGGCTCAAACAAGCATGGCAAAAGTGCAAAAGATATCAGGTTCTCAAACTTAGTGAAAATAACATGTCAGGATTTAACATCAGGAAGCAATGTTTAGAGCAAGATAACAACATGCTACAGGAACATATCATGGCAAAGCAAGGCATGGCATAAAACTACTCAAAGCATATAATAAAAGTCCTTTGCTAACCATAAGCCAAAAAGGATCAGAAAATAAGATGGCACCCATGTAAACATAGCAAGTTTTGTTAACAGATTCATACTTAGCAGAAAACTGGACATGGCATAAACAGAGTTACATAGGCATGTTTGCGAGCTCGATGCACTCACCACAAGGCATTGCATGACAAACTAAGCATACACCCAGCAAGAAGACATGTCCAAGAAGCTAACCATGGCAAGAACAATCTCATAGCAAGAATGGATCAACTAAAACAACCTTGGCAAAATTGATTAACACGTAAATAATCTGCCAGGAACATTTTATAGCAAAAGTAGAGCAAGATTGAGTCATTCTAGGGTACTCCATAATTGCAAACAAAGGCATGGATAGATAGAACATAACAATATCTCAAAATCATCCTTACTGAACATGCTCAAAAGAGGCATGGATCACTCTGTAGCAACATGAATACATGGCATAAAAATAACATCAGGGAAATGACTTGTTCTTCTAAGTCCCTGAAATCAGCAACATCACGAGAGCTACTTTGCATGATTGTGCTAGTCACCACATTGATCACAAAAATACATGGCATACACCCTTGTAAAGATGGCATGGCATAGCCCAAAACACATGTAGGGCTCAAGTTCGTAGGAGGCACACATTAATCATGGTAAAAATGACAAATGTCCATAATCTGTTAAGAAATAGAAACTAACATTTTATAGCACTCTTGCAACATCATTTGAAGCATCAACATGGACTCAAAAAAGCATGGTGCAATGGAACAAAATGAAGAGCACATCCAGATGAACAATTTGATATATCACACACATGAAACGGAGCTACGGTCATGGAGATATGGCATGATGAACAGAGCAACATAATGCAAAAGTTTCGGGACTTAGAGATATTCAACCTTGGGGAAAAAGTCAACGGGGCACGGGAACCGAGGCTCGCCGGCACGGGGCTCGCCGGAGATGGCGGGGAAGGAAGCGGGGCTCGCCGGAGATGGCGGATCCGGGACGGATCTTGCCGGATCCGGCCGGATCCCAGCGCGGGGAGGCGGAGGAGGTCGCCGGCAGGCGCGGGGTGAGGCCGGGTGCTTGGGGCGGAGGGCGGCGGCGGCGGCCGGTGGCGATGAGGACAGGCAGCACGCCGGGTAGGGTCCGGCGGGCGCTCGGGCGAGGCGC
>NC_057797.1:602907847-602918359 GCF_018294505.1 Triticum aestivum | reverse complement strand
GCGGGCGGCGGGGTAGCGGGCCACGGGGGCCGCAGCTTAGCCCGGTAGGCTTCAGCGATGTGGGCGCAGAGGCGCTACGTGGTGGCCCCTGGTAGGCCGCGGGCGGCGGCGCCATTCGTCCAGCGTCGCCCGGACGTGTCCGGCGGCGCGGAGGGGAAAATTTTAGGGTTAGGGTTGGAGTTGCCTCAAATTTGGACGGGGAAGACTAATTTATAGGTAGAGGGAGCTAGGAGACTCCAAATGGAGTGCGGTTTTCGGCAACGCGATCGTGATCGAACGACCGAGAGGATGGAGGGGGTTTGGATGGTTTTGGGGCCACTTTGGAGGGGTGTTGGGCTGCAACACACATGATGCCTTTAGGGTTCCTCAGTTAACCGTTGGAGTATCAAACGAACTCCAAATGGTACGAAACTTGACAGGCGGTCTACCAGTAGCATACCAAGGCCGCTTGGCAAATCTCGGTCCAATCCGAGAATGCTTAACATCCGCACACGAAAAGAGGCAAAAGGGGACGCCGGAGGATGTAGGAGTGCCGGAATGCAAAACGGACAACGGGGAAAATGCTCGGATGCATGAGACGAACACGTATGCAAAATGCGATGCACATGATGACATGATATGAGATGCATGACATGGAAAAATGGAAAATGAAGACAAAACCCAACCACGAGGGAATATCATAACTTAGTGCCGAAAATGGCAAGAGTTGGAATACAAATATGGCAAGTTACATACGGGGCATTACAACACTCCACCACTACGAAAGGATCTCTTCCCGAGATCTAGGACTGGAAAAACTCCGGATATTCGGAACGGAGGTGGTCCTCGCATTCCCAGGTGGCTTCACGGTCGGAATGATGTGACCACTTCACTTTCAGGAATTTGATAGACTTGTTGCGAGTCTTGCGCTCAGTTTCTTCAAGGATAGCAAGGGGATGCTCATGATAAGACAGGTCTTCTTGGAGATCAATCTCTTCGAAGTTGATGGTGCTGTCAGGAGTCTTGAAACACTTGCGAAGCTGAGACATGTGAAACACGTCGTGCACATTTGCAAAGTTGGATGGAAGCTCAAGTTGATAGGCGAGATCGCCTCTTTTGCCAATGATCTTGAAAGGACCCACGTATCTAGGGTCAAGCTTCCCTTTGATACCAAAGCGACGAGTACCTTTCATTGGAGAGACGCGGAGGTAGACATGGTCTCCGATCTCGAAATCCAAGTCACAATGCTTGCTATCATAGTAACTCTTCTGGCGTGATTGCGGGGCTTTGAGATTTTCACGAATGACTTTGCACATTTCTTCAGCCTCTGTGATCAAGTCATTGCCAAGAAGTTGGCGTTCACCAGTCTCTGACTAGTTTAGAGGAGTACAACACTTTCTACCATAGAGAATCTCGAATGGGGCCTTGCCCGAACTCGCTTGGAAGCTGTTGTTGTAGGAGAACTCGGCATATGGAAGACAATCTTACCACTTCATACCGAAAGAAATGACACATGCCCTGAGCATATCTTCAAGAATTTGATTTACTCGCTCGACTTGTCCACTAGTTTGAGGATGAAAGGCTGTGCTGAAGCGAATGTTGGTGCCCATGGACTTCTGAAAGGAATCCCAAAACTTAGAGGTAAAGATGCTTCCACGATCTGAAGATATCAACTGCGGAATGCCGTGCAACGAGACAATCCTGGAGGTATATAGCTCTGCCAACTGAGCTGCTGTGATAGATTCTTTGATAGGAAGAAAATGAGCCACTTTAATGAGCTTGTTGATAACAACGAAGATAGCATCATTGCCACTCTTGGACTTGGGAAATCCAGTCAGGAAGTCCATCTCAATATCGTCAAACTTCCATTCTGGAATGGAAAGAAGTTGGAGGAGACCAGCTGGTCATTGGTGTTCTGCTTTCACTCTTCTGCAGACATCACATTCATTCACGAACTGAGCAATCTCGCACTTCATTCGAGTCCACCAATACGACTGCTTAAGGTCATGGTACATCTTTGTACTTCCAGGATGAATAGATAGGAGTGAATTGTGAGCCTCGTTCATAATGACTTTACGAAGGTCACCCTTAGGAACAACAATGCGATCCTCGAAGAATAGAGTATCTTTGTCATCAAGATGATATCACTTGTACTTGGGTTGGCTCTTGGCAATCCCAATCTTCACCTTCTTCACCATGGCATCAAGAAGTTGAACCTCATGAATCTGATCTTCCAAAGTAGGAGAGACTTGGAGGTTGGCAAGGACTCCTTGAGGAACAACTTGGAGATTAAGTTTGCGGAAAGCTTCATAAATATCCAGCTGGAAGGGCTTGAGAATCAAACTGTTGCAGTAAGCCTTCCTGCTCAAAGCGTCAGCAATGACATTGGCCTTGCCTGGAGTATATTCAATACTCGGATTATACTCTTGAATCATTTCGACCCAACGAGTCTGCCTGAGGTTGGGGTTGGGCTGAGTGAAGATGTACTTGAGACTCTTATGATCAGTGAAGATGTCCATTTTCCTTCCCAACAAGAGATGTCTCCATGTTAAAAGAGCATGGATAACTGCCGCTAACTCAAGGTCACGAGTGGGGTAGTTCTTTTCATTGGGCTTCAAATGGGGAGAGGTATAGGCCACAACTTTCTTCTCTTGCATTAACACAGCACCAAGACCTTCAAGGGAAGCATCACAAAAAACCTCGAATGGTTTGGATTCATCAGGAGGAGTCCGAACTAGAGCTATGACTAACTTCTCTTTGAGGGTGTTGAAAGTGATGTTACATTCAGGCGTCCAAACATACTTCACATGCTTCTGGAGAAGGTTGGAAAGAGGCTTTGCGATCTTAGAGAAATTCTCAACGAATCTTCGACAATAGCTTGCGAGCCCAAGGAAGTTGCGGAGCTGCTTCACATTCTAAGGCGGTTCCCAATTCACAATTGCAGACACCTTCTTAGGATTAACAGCTATGCCCTTGGTGGAGATGATATGCCCAAGGTAGAGAACCTCATCGAGCCAAAACTCGCACTTTGAAAACTTCGCATAGAACTGATGTTCTCTGAGTTTGTCCAGCACCAATCTCAAGTGCTTGGCATGATCCTCCTTGTTCTTGGAAAAGACCAAAATTTCATCGAGATAGACCAAGACAAAGTCATTTGTGTAGGGGTTGAAGATTAAGTTCATCATGCGAGAGAATGTTGGAGGAGCGTTGACAAGGCCAAAAGACATGACAGTGTATTCATAGGAACCATAGCTTGTCCTGAATGCTGTCTTGGGGATGTCTTGTTCACGAATGCGAATCTGATGATAGCCCATACGAAGGTCAAGCTTGGAGAATACTTGAGCACCCTTGAGTTGTTCGAAAAGCTCGTTGATGTTGGGAAGTGGGTACTTGTTCTTTATGGTCTTCTTGTTCAATGGACGGTAGTGGACACAAAGTCGGTACGTTCCATCCTTCTTCTTGTCAAAAAGGACACCACAACCCCATGGAGAAGAACTTGGTCGGATCAGACCCATACGCTCTTGTATATCGAGTTGTTTCTTCAGCTCCTTCAACTCTTCTGGTCCAAGCTTGTAAGGACGTTTGCAAACAGGTTCCGTGCCAGGCTCAAGATCAATGACGAATTCAACTGGCAGGTGAGGAGGCATTCCTGGAAGCTCTTCTGGAAAGACGTCTTGATATTCACAAACGACTGGAATTTGAGAGATGGCATTCAACTCGCCCTTCTCATTGAGAGAAAACAGTCAAATGGTATCATCACGAGCGGCAAATACGATCACATCCTTAGACGAATGTGTCAATTGAATCTGTCTGGCAGCACAATCAAGCTGAGCCTTGTGCTTAGAAAGCCATTCCATGCCGAGAATTAGATCAATATCCGAGTTACCAAGGACCATTGGAGAAGACAGAAACTTATAGTCGCCCATCTTGATAGTAACATCCGGAACCATCATGCTAGAACTCAAATGCTTAGCTGGAGAAACAACTTGCAATGCTTTAGGTAATGCCTTAGTGTCAAAGTTGTGCTCCGATGCAAATGGGAATGACATGAAAGAATGCGATACACCAGAGTCAAAAAGAACTTTTGCAGGAATATCGTTAACAGGAAGGTTACCCATGATCACTTCTGACGAGTCCTCTGCTTGAGCTGCGTTCATCATGTTAACCTTGACATGCTTGGGATTATGCTTGACCACTGCATTGCTGACAGATCTCACAGGAGGAGGAGGCGGAAGACGCCTCTGGTTGAAGCATTTGTTTGCATAGTGACCTTTCTGCTGACACTTGTTGCACGTAACCTCTGAGAGCGGCCGGTGATACGGAGCACTTGACCTTGGAGCATGAGATGAAGTTTTGTTCTGAAAGGCTAGGTTGGGTGGGTGGGAAGATCCATTGCCACCTTTGCTCTTCTGCTGATAAGGCTGACGGAACAGAGGACGAGGAGGCAACCAGTACTTTTGCTGCTTAGCTGCCACTTCAGTTGAAGAAGAAGGAGTTGCATTCCTAACTCTCTTCTTGGAAGCATCACACTTGAGCTGAGCAGCCTCTTGATTTAGTGCCATATTGTAGAACTCGTCGTACTTTTTCGGCTCAAAAAGCACAAGAGCTAGTTGCAGATCTTCTCTGAGGCCACCTCTGAACTGATAAATCATGCTCTTCTCGTCAGGGACGTCTTGCTTGGCGAAATGAGCGAGCCTCTGGAACATGATGTTGTATTGGTAAACAGACAAGCTGCCTTGCTTCAGATTGCGGAACTCCTCACGCTTGCCCTCAACAACACTCTGAGGAATGTGGTGAGCTTTGAAGTCTTGGCGGAAATCATCCCAGGTAATCACACGACCTACTCTGGAATCTTTGTATTGTTGATACCATTTAGTAGCTTGGTCTTTGAGTTGGAACGAAGCAAACTTGACAAAGTCCTCAGGCCTGATGTTGCTACACTCAAAATGTTTGCAGATATCCACGAGCCAATCGTCAGTGTTTGTGGCCTCGACACAGTTACTGAAGGTCTTCGGTTGGTTTGCGAGGAACTGGTTGAGGGTAGAAAACTGAGTTTGATTGTTGCCATGGCCTTGATTTCCTTGGTTGCGCTCTTGCAAGAGTTGCATAATCAGCTGTGTGTTGGCGTTGGTAGCGGCCATCATAGCTTGCCATGCCTCCGTAGGTGGAGGTGGTGGCGGAGGTTCCGGATTCTGACGCGTTGGAGGAGCCATCCTGAAGAAGGTGACATCCGTTAGCATCTTGAAAGACATATATTCAAGCTGAATCAAATGGACCGAAATTGCAACATATAGCCTTAACATTCGAACAAGAATGAACGAATGAATTCCAAATTAAATGGTCACACTTCCATAAATTGAGAAGCCACTTAGATAGAGGTAGATGAATAAAAGAACAAGGTACGGACAAGAACAAATACTTGGTAAGGATTACCCAATCACGAACCAAATATCTGCGGAGAAATACTAGAGCTACATGAATTCCCACCTATGAAACTCTCAAAACTTTCCGGTTATGCAATCAGGTGTTGGGGATACAGGAGAAGCATAATATCTCACCCAAAACTAGCAAATCCTACATCCAGCTGTATCCATCCTTCAACACATAACCAAGAAACCTTCGGAAATCATTTACCTCAACCTTCGAAAAGCATCCGTTATACGAGTTATGGCAATATTCTCGAACTCCCGCCCCAGTACTGGGTGGCGTCGAGGTTATCTCACCAACAACTGCATAAAAGAGATTTTTGATGTCGGTAAAACTCAGGTATTCCAGAACTGCAACGATAAAATTGTGACGACAACACCTCGTTGCTCAACTCCCCGGGACACTGCCACAACCCCTAAATGTCAGGAGGCACCAAGAACAATGTTCTCGTCACAAAACCATTGGAACAATTCCAAGATACCCGCGTGATCCTAAAAAAATTAGTGAAATTTGAGAAGAGAAGAGTCAAAACTCTACATCATGATGCCTCACCAGAGCGACGAAGGGACTGAGGAGTAAAAAGAATCCTACTCTCCGATATATCTATTCTATACCTACTAATAAAGTAAGGTGTGTTTCGCCAATTTTTTCATCCGTTCACCATCGATACTTTTTTCTATTCAAAGTGGTACTAAATTCTTATGCATTTGTCTACTAGAAAAAGAATTTTCGTATGTGGGTCGCGCCATGTGGCCCAGCGAAGTAATCCCCCTTATTTCTGCCCACGCAGATAGGAAAAATCTATTTTTCGCACTAGGCGATAAATAGTCAGAGTTTCGCATAGCCTATAATTTTTTATTTATTTATGTAATTGATTTCTATTTTTATTCTCCTTTTCCTATCTCTTTTTCCCTTCCAAGTTTAATTTTCTTTTAGAATTTATTTTGGAAGTTAAAAATTCTCATAAACATTTAGAATAAAAAAAAACAAATTTTAGAAAATGTTAAGAATTCCAAAATTTTGTTGCTATTTTGAAAAATATTCGAAACTTGCAAAAGTTTACCATTTTTTCTATTTTTTATTTTTTTCAAAATTGTTCGAGATTTTTAAAAAGGAAATAGCATTTTAAAAAATACTCTAGATTCAAAAAATATTCCTGTTTATTGAATTTTTCGCAATAAAAAATAATGTTCGTGTATATAAGATACACATTTTCTAAAGATATTATGAATTTTTAATACATGTTCCCATTTGAAAAAAATGTTGACAAATTGAAATAATGAAATTCATGGTTTTTGTAAAAAATTTGGTGTTTTCAGAAAATGTTTGTGAATTTTGTAAGATGTTCCCTTTCATATTTTGTTCGCATATTTTCAAAAGTGTACATAATTTTCAAATAACTGTTTTGGATTTAAATATTTGCTCATGTTTCCTAGAATGTTTAGACACTTCAGACCTTAAAATCCCCTCGATTGAAAAGATTGAAAGGAAAAGTAGATTAAATAACTCATGGGCCTTTTTGGCGTACGATGACGTAACAAAATTCTTAAATGCACTCGACCAATGAATGAAAAATAGCGGATTGATTTCTTCACAAGCGGCAAAATCGAGATCTAAATGTTTCTTTTCCGTGTGCACACAGGGTTTGGCTTGTGCATATAATTCTCACTGACGTTAAATGCATACTATTTTATTTCCCTTCGCAACGCACGTGCATATGTGCTAGTATAATCCTATAGGACTCAAAACATTTTTCTAGACTCAACAACGCCAGCGATTCGATCAAGCAGGGGGCTCCTAAGTCGGGGAAGGCTCTGATTACCAACTTGTAACACCCACGATGCGGTTATATCTCCCACGTGTCGGAGCAAAACTTAGAGGCATAACCGCATTGTAGGCATGTCGCAAGAGGGGTAATCTTTACACATCCCATGTACTGAATAAGAAAGAGGTACAGAGTTGGCTTACAATCGCCACTTCACACAATACATAAATATAGCATTACATCAGCCAGATACAATCAAGGTCTGACTACGGAACCAAAATAAAGACAACCCCAAATGCGAAAGATCCCCGATCGCCCCAACTGGGCTCCACTACTGATCGTCTGGAAAAGAAACGTAGTAACGTCCTGAGTCCTCGTCGAACTCCCACTTGAGTTCAGTCGCATCTCCTGGAATGGCATCATCAACACCTGCATCTAGTTTTGGAAGTAATTTGTGAGTCACGGGGACTCAGCAATCTCACACCCTTGCAATCAAGACTATTTAAGCTTATGGGTAGGCAAAGGTAGTAAGGTGGAGCTACAGCAAGCACTAGCATATATGGTGGCTAACATACGCAAATGAGAGCGAGAAGAGCAGGCAAAGCACGGTCGAGAATATATGATCAAGAAGTGATACTAGAACTACTTACGTTCAAGCATAACACGAGAACATGTTCTCTTCCTGGACTCCACCGAAAAAAGACCATCACGGCTACACACGTTGTTGATTCATTTTAAATTAAGTTAAGTTTCAAGTTTTCTACAACCGGACATTAACAAATTCCCATCTGCCCATAACCGCGGGCATGGCTTTCGAAAGTTCAAAACCCTACAGGGGTGTCCCAACTTAGCCCATCACAAGCTCTCACGGTCAACGAAGGATATTCCTCTCCGAGGATGACCCGATCAGACTTGGAATCCCGGTTACAAGACATTTCGACAATGGTAAAACAAGACCAGCAAAGCCACCCGATGTGCCGACAAATCCCGATAGGAGTCGCACGTATCTCGTTCTCAGGGCAACACCGAATGAGACTAGCTACGAGTAAAACCAACCCTCAAGTTTCCCCGAGGTGGCCCCGCAGGCAGCTCGGTTCGGACCAACACTCAGAGGAGCACTCGCTCTAGGGGGGGTTAAAATAAAGATGACCCTTGAGTCCGCGGAACCCAAGGGAAAAAAGGCTAGGTGGAAAATGGTAAAACCAAGGTTGGGCCTTGCTGGAGGAGTTTTATTCAAGGCGAACTGTCAAGGGGTTCCCATTATAGCCCAACCGCGTAAGGAACACAAAATCAAGGAACATAACACCGGTATGACGGAAACTAGGGCGGCAAGAGTAGAACAAAACACCAGGCATAAGGCCGAGCCTTCCACCATTTACCAAGTATATAGGTGCATTTAAAGTAAACAAGATATAATAATGATATCCCAACAATAAACATGTTCCAACAAGGAACAAACTCCAATCTTCACCTGCAACTAGCAACGCTATAAGTGGGGCTGAGCAAAGCGGTAACATAGCCAAACAAAGGTTTGCTAGAATAAGGTGGGTTAGAGGTTTGACATGGCAATATGGGAGGCATGATAAAGCATGTGGTAGGTATCGCAGCATAGGCATATCAAAAGAGCGAGCAACTAGCAAGCACAGATACAAGTGATTTCGAGGGTATGGTCATCTTGCATGCAAAGTTCTCCGAGTTGACGTAAGCTTGATCCTCGTAAGCGTACTCAACGGGTTACTCGATCACGTACTCGTCCCCCGGCTCTACCCAAGGCAAGAACACAAGCAAGGGAACCACAATCAAGCACGGTGCAATGCGCAAGCAACATGATGCAAAAATGAGTTGATTTCGGTCGAAATCAATATAAAGATCACCGGAATCGGATGCACGGTTTGCAAATGGCAAGCAAAACAATAATGGCACTATTTCGCGATTAACAGCACGATGCCATCTAAAATGCAACAAGAAACTAAGCTACTACACTCTAACATAGCAACAAAGCACATGGCAGTGAACCACTCAAAATGCTTGACAAAAGATGAACACTGAGCTACGGCTAAATCACACAATAGCAGGCTCAAACAAGCATGGCAAAAGTGCAAAAGATATCAGGTTCTCAAACTTAGTGAACATAACATGTCAGGATTTAACATCAAGAAGCAATGTTTAAAGCAAGATAACAACATGCTACAGGAACATATCATGGCAAAGCAAGGCATGGCTTGAAACTACTCAAAGCATATAACAAAAGTCCCTTACTGACCATAAGCCAAAAAGGATCAGAAAATAAGATGGCACCCATGTAAACATAGCAAGTTTCGTTAACAGATTCAGACTTAGCAGAAAACTGGACATGGCATAAACAGAGTTACGTAGGCATGTTTGCGAGCTCGATGCACTCACCACAAGGCATTGCATGACAAACTAAGCATACACCCAGCAAGAAGACATGTCCAAGAAGCTAACCATGGCAAGAACAATCTCATAGCAAGCATGGATCAACTACAACAACCTTGGCAAAATTGATTAACACATAAACAATCTGCCAGGAACATTTTATAGCAAAAGTAGAGCAAGATTGAGTCATTCTAGGGTACTCCATAATTGAAAACAAAGGCATGGATGGATAGAACATACCAATATCTCAAAATCATCCTTACTGAACATGCTCAAAAGAGGCATGGATCACTCTGTAGCAACATGAATACATGGCATAAAAATAACATCAGGGAAATGATTTGTTCTTCTAAGTCCCTGAAATCAGCAACATCACGAGAGCTACTTTACATGCTTGTGCTCGTCACCACATTGATCACAAAAATACATGGCATACACCCCTGTAAAGATGGCATGGCATAGCCCAAAACACATGTAGGGCTCAAGTTCATAGGAGGCACACATTAATCATGGCAAAAATGACAAATGTCCATAATCTGTTAAGAAACAGAAACTAACATTTTATAGCACTCTTGAAATAGCATTTTAAGCATCAAGATGGACTCAAAAAAGCATGGTGCAATGGAACAAAATGAAGAGCACATCCAGACGAACAATTTGATATATCATACACATGAAACAAAGCTACGGTCATGGAGATATGGCATGATGAATAGAGCAACATAATGCAAAAGTTTCAGGACTTGGAGAAATTCAACCTCGGGGAAAAAGTCAACGGGGCACGGGAACCGAGGCTCGCCGACACGGGGCTCGCCGAAGATGGCGGGGAAGGAAGCGGGGCTCGCCGAAGATGGCGGATCCGGGCCGGATCCGGCCGGATCCCGACGTGGGGAGGCGGAGGAGGTCACCGACGGGCGCGGGGCGAGGCCGGGTGCTCGGGGCGG
>NC_057797.1:602896533-602907533 GCF_018294505.1 Triticum aestivum | reverse complement strand
CCGGCGGATCTCGTGTAGGGGGTCCCGAACTGTGCGTCTAGGCTGGATGGTAATAGGAGGTAGGGGACACGATGTTTTACCCAGGCTCGGGACCTCTTGATGGAGGTAAAACCCTACGTCCTGCTTGATTAATATTGATGATATGGGTAGTACAAGAGTAGATCTACCACAAGATCAGAGAGGCTAAACCCTAGAAGCTAGCCTATGGTATGATTGTATGTTGTGATTGTTGTCCTACGGACTAAAACTCTTCGGTTTATATAGACACCGGAGAGGGTTAGGGTTACACAAGGTCGGTTACAAAGGAGGAGATATCCATATACGTATTGCCTAGCTTGCCTTCCACGCCAAGTAGAGTCCCATCCGGACACGAGACGAAGTCTTCAATCTTGTATCTTCATAGTCTAGCAGTCCGGCCAATGGAGATAGTCCGGCTGTTCGGAGACCCCCTAATCCAGGACTCCCTCAGTAGCCCCTGAACCAGGCTTCAATGACGATGAGTCCGGCGTGCAGTATTGTCTTCGGCATTGCAAGGCGGGTTCCTTCTCCGAATACATCACGGAAGAATTTGAATACGAGGATAGTGTCCGACCCTGCAAAATAAGTTCCACATTCCACCGCAAAGAGAATAATATTTTCGCAGATCTAATTTGCTGGCTTGTTTTGGTAGCACAACGTTATGTCATGGCCCGGTGATTTATTCGAACCGTTTCTTTTAACTAGCTCCACACACAACGCGAGGCGGTTTCTTGACACGTCTTGTCAAAGCGGAAATCGTGTTCCCCCAATTACGGGATTCTCATTAATGCGGTCGTGGGTAAACCAACCGTGTCTAGGACTCCTAGATTATAGGCAAGTCCTAAACGGCTACAGAGAGGACGCTTGATATTCACCCACTTTATAAGGGGACAAGGTTTTCGCTTTTTCCCTCTCGTGCTCAATCGAATCCTTCCCCCGCCTCGAGTTCTAACACCCAAAGCCCAGGTTAGGTGCTCCGAATCTTCAATCATGTCCGGATCCAGCCTTCAAGGCCGATGGATGCCCTCCTCCGTTACGGAAGAGGACATCAAGAAGTTGAGGGAGGCCAGATACCTGACCGTCGAGGTTTCACATTGGCTGCCTGCTCGAGGGCAGATCGTCCCTACTCCCGAACCCAACGATAACGTCGTGTTCGTTTCCCACTTCCTCCGAGGTCTAGGCCTCACTCTGGATCCTTCGTCAGGGGTTTGATGTTCTATTACGGGCTAGATTTCCGTGATCTAGCTCCGGACTCCTTTCTCCACATCTCGACATTTATTGTCGTGTGTGAGGCCTTCCTCCGTGTTACCCCTCACTTCGGCCTGTGGCTCAAAACCTTTGAAGTAAAGCCAAAGATGATCGAGGGGCAACATGCAGCGTGCGGAGGTGCATCAATAGGCAAGATGGCAGGAGCTCCATGGCCGAAAGGTTCCTTTCCAGAGGTGTCCGAATTATGGCAACGGGAGTGGTTTTACGTGACGGCTCCCAGAAGTGCCAAGTGGGCGGCTGCCCCCGCTTTCCGCTCGGCCCCCCCACCACAACTGATGTCATGGATTAGCAGAGGTCTGAGCTGGGGTCTAGCCATGGACGTGCCTATATTGCAAAGCCGCATCCGAGATCTCTTCGAGGGAGATTTTAATTTGGCTGTGGTAATACAAGTTATGTTGGTTTGTCAAGTCCAGCCTTGCAGACGCTGGCCCCTTTGCTTGTGGGAGTTCAACCCAGAGGGACTGCGTGCCATTCAAATTTTCCTTGGCCTGATGCACAAGGAGATGTACAAGTCATTCTTCGGACCTCAAGTAGAGTGTCCGGATATTACCGAGGACATGGGCCTGAGAAATAACCGCGCCGCCGAACAAGAAACCCTCTGGCCGAACACACTGTCTTTTATTCGTCACGAAGTTATTTCTGAGAGTTCGCTTTTTGACCAGGACTGGCTAATAAAGGCAAAGATGATTCGGTGTTTGGCCCCCCTCCCTGAGGGTTTGGAAAATTCGGTATTGGAAAAGATGCTCGAGGTCGCACCTTGCCCGGAGCCCTCGAAGGAAGATACCGGGGGGATAATACGGGTGGACGCGGGCTCCCATCACTGCCCGTTCCAACCGAGGGAATGAGCGTCTCCACGAAGGAGGACAACTGGGGGAGGAAAAGGACCGCTTCCGAGGATCCGGAAGCCGAAGCCTCCAAACGGGAGAAGAAGTCTCCCACAGAGGGTCTTGCCTCGGGGCGTGCTTTTGCCGCACAAAGTCCGCGGTTGGACCAGCCCTCCAACGAGTCGTAAGTGATCCAAAATACTTCAATAGTAAAGGTATGCTGTCTTTTTTCTGAGAAAATAATCACCGCATATATCTTGTAGTTCAGGCCTTAGCCCCTCTCAGATGAGCTCGTCTTCGGGGGATCTTCTTCCAGAGATGATGGAGAGCGAAACGCCTCCTCCGGACTCCTCCGCTCAAGAAGCGGGCGACCCCGAAGTGTCGTCATGGAGGGCCTCTCCGGATCCAGTGAGGCCAGAAGATAATCCCATAGATCCCTGAAGTCCCCAGCGTCCGGCTCCCGAAGAGAGCAGACAAAAGAGTCCGGCACTGTCTGGTGTGCGGTCGGACGTTCTGAGGGAGTTGGTGGGGCGAGCAACCATCTCAGAAGAACACCGTATGCTGATGGGTACGGTGATGGAGAGAATCTCGTCCGCTGAAAGCGGATTACATGAAGCCTTTATGAGTCTACTGACAGGCTTTGAGGTATTGTGAGATAATATGTGATAGTACTGCACATGTTAGGTGTGCCCTGTGTAGATAGTAGCCCCTGAGACTCTGGTTGTCATCGAGAACGGAGGCGAACAGAGGATCATATTCCCAGGCAATAACTAGACTGCCCCTATGTGCAGGTGGTGGAAGCTCCGGTGGCTAGCCGGACTAGTGAATTTGCCAAATTAAAACAACAACTGGATGCGGCAGATGCCGACATCGAGCTTGTTAACAAGAGGCTTGATGAGGCACAGGGTAAGTGTTATTATCTGGTGAACGCCACATAGTAAGAGCAGCATGATGCCAGTATCTTTAATATGTTGTGACTGCAGATGGAGCTGCCACCGTGGAAACCTTGCGGGCAGAACTTGCCCGAGCCAAGGAACAAGCGAGGATTAGTAATGCGGCTGCTTTGAAGGCGGCCGAAGAGTTGAAAGCCGAGAAGGCCGCACATTGCGAGAGCCAAGAGAAGATGGCCAAGATGGCCGTAGAATTAAAAGACACTGCCGACCGTTGCCGGGTCCTTGAAAAAGAAAACCAAGCGAAGGTAACAGACCTTGAGAAGGCCGCGGCAGCGGACAAAGACACCCGTTCTGCTATGAGAGCAAAGAAGGAGGAGCTGCGGGAAGCCGAGGATATTGCAGCTGGGAAACCCTTCATGTTACAGAGGAAGTTCGGAGATCCACGATATGCCCCTCTGGATCGGCTGTGGAGTTCGGCAGATGCGTATATGGATTTGGCGGTGAGCGCTGCTGATGCGGCCAAGTACTTCCGAGGTCAGACAGATCGTGAAGTGGACAAGCTGTTCTGGACGCAATTCCACGTTCCAGAGTGTCCGCTTTCATTGACTGACCAGCTAGCCGAATGGGCCGAACTGAATAGGTTTTCCGGACTCGCCATGAGGTCTGTTGTGGATCAGCTATGGCCGGAAAAAGCCAAAGCCGAACAGCTATTTCAGCTTAGTGCAGCAGTTCCTTGGTGCGGTGCCGCGCATTAATGCGATGAAGAGGTCGGCGTGCATAGAAGGCTCGCGGATGGCCCTTGCCCGTGTTAAAGCATACTGGGCGGAGATGGACGCTACCACTGTTGCGGCGCAGGGTTCGGCCATAGGCCGAGTGGCTGCCGAGCATTATTTCGAGGAGGTTCTCGAGGGTGCTCGTTTGATAGAGGCCCAGTGCTCGAAGAATATTATGTTTGAGTGATATGTATTTTCATTGTAAAAACAATGTTTTTACGAAGTTTTTATAATGATATGTTTATACTTTTGCCTGAAAGTAGTATGATGCCTCCTGTGTGGCCGTTTATGTATACATGTGTATAACCTAAAAGATTGCAGCCGTCGGCTTCAACCCCCATGCATATAATGCGGAGGTGCTCGCAAAAAACGCGTGTTCACACTTAACCCAACGTCTTGGTCCTATTAAGGAGGTGATAGCGTAGCGAGCGAGGCAACCGGACTATAATGCTTTAACACTTTCACTTAGCCATAGGAGTTTGACAGTGGGGCTACTAGATAGCCCCTGGTGGCTCCGCACTCTCCCGATCGCGGGGTGCGTACATGCCTGGCCAGAAAACGGCCCTTCGTTAAGGCGGAGGAATTATAACATTCCGATAGGTCATCGAGTGGTTGACCAGTCTCACGCTATATCATGACAGTTGGTTTTCGGCTTTCTCTACTGAGGTGCTCGTCCGGATGAACCAGGGCACAATCGCAGTAGTTCTCCTGGTGCTACCTTAGCCGATAAAGCGGAATGTAAGGCACCAAAACACAGGAGCCAGGCAAACCCAACATTTGACCAAAGACAATGATTCGGAGCTGATGCATATAAGGCCAAACTCGCGACGCGGAACACTCCCTAAGGTATTCGGTCTTTATGGTATCAACCGGGCCTAAATAGTGCCCTTTGTAAGAATCCCCTTGTGTCCAGGTACGTGCATTATTCTGACGTGGTCACATGCCAAGACATCAGCATCCTTCTCAACTGTGCTGAGAATTCAGTGGATATGTATCAACAAGAGACAGTAAAAAAGGTTTACGCAGGGTCTTAATCTAAAAAGAATCATTGGAGCGGGTCCCTGCTGCACGTCTGCGCCTGTGTCTCCATTGTGCTGTATCCTGGACGGGTGTAGCACGATGATCATCTGTAAAAGAGAGGAACTTAGGTGAAAAAATTGTCGTGCAAAAAGATAGTTTTTTAAAGAAACCATATATAATTCAAGATGAGTAAAAATTGCCACTTGTTTGCGCGCGTTGAGCCCCTTGTATTTGTAATAGGGGTGTGACCGTTGATCCGGTATGAATTACATATAGCTGCGCCGGACTCGTCTAACCATGTCTGAGGTCTTGACAACCTGTTAAATGCTTTAGTTGGTGAGGCCGTTTTTAGTGTGCGGCTGCCAAGGCAGCCGCACTCTCTTCGGCGCACAAAGATCGCTTAATACTTCCGTTTACTGTAATGATGCCACGTGGGCCGGGCATCTTGAGTGTGAGGGAAGTGTAGTACGGTATTGCATTAAAGCGAGCGAAAGCTTCTCGTCCGAGTAGTGCTTGATAGCCACTTTGGAATGGAGCGATGTGGAAGGTTAAATGTTCGCTACGGAAGTTATCGGGGAAGCCGAATATAACCTTTAGTAGCAGGGAGCCCGTGCAATGAGCCCCTGGGCCTGGCGTTACTCCTTTAAAGGTAGTGTTGCTATGGCAAATTTTTGTTGGGTCTATCCCCATTTCGCGGATTGTATCCTGGTATCAGGTTTAAACTGCTGCCACCGTCCATCAGGACTCGTGTGAAGTGGTATCCGGCAATTATTGGGTCTAATACCAGGGCAGCCCATCTTGCACGCCGGATACTTGCTGAGTAATCACGATGGTCGAAAGTGATCGGTTGAGACGACCAATGGCAGGATTCCGCGGTGATAGGCCCTTGGGCATATTTTTCTGGGAGTGCCATTTTGTTGCTTCCCTTGATCACGTGTAACACGTTTACTGTTTTGACTTCTGGTGGAAATTTCTTTTGTTCCCCAGTGTCTTGCTTGAGAGGCTCATCCTCGTCTTTGCTTGGTGCATCCTTCCCCTTGTGTACGGCGTTGAGCTTGCCGGACTGCTTGAAAACCCAACATTCTCTGTGAGTATGATTAGCGGGTTTACCAGGGGTGCTATGGATCTGACATATTTGGTCCAGAATTTTGTTTAGGCTGGACAGTTCATCTCTGGCGCCTTTAGAGGGTGGCTTTTGCTTACCTGGCCGAGAGCTTTTGAATCCGGCGTTTACTGTCGTGCTCTTCGTGCTGTCTTCTTTATTCCGGCGTTTGTTATTGCTGTTGCGCCGTGATTTTCCGTTTCCATCTCTAACTTCAGATGTACTGGGGTCGCTGGTGCTGCATCTGGCTAGCCAGCTGTCCTCACCCGCGCAAAAGCGGGTCATGAGGCTTGTTAATGCTGCCATTGTTCTTGGCTTTTCTTGGCCGAGGTGTCTGGCAAGCCATTCGTCACGGACGCTATGCTTAAAAGCTACCAAGGCTTCAGCGTCCGGACAATCGACAATTTGGTTCTTTTTAGTAAGAAACATGTTCCAAAGTTTTCGGGCTGACTCTCCGGGCTGTTGAGTTATATGACTCAAATCGTCCGCGTCCGGAGGTCGGACATAAGTCCCTTGAAAATTTGCCCGAAACGCGTCTTCGAGCTCTTCCCAGCTTCCAATGGAGTTTTCGGGGAGGCTTTTAAGCCAGTGACAAGCTGACCCTTTGAGCTTGAGGGGTAAGTACTTGATGGCATGGAGATCATCTCCTCGAGCCATATGGATATGGAGGATATAGTCCTCAATCCAGACCCCAGGGTCTGTTGTTCCGTCGTATGACTCTATGTTTACGGGTTTGAATCCCTTTGGAAATTCATGGTCCAGCACCTCATCGGTGAAACATAAGGGGTGTGTGGCACCCCTGTATCTAGGTGTAACGCGTTGTTCGGATGTTTGTTGTGTTACATTGTATGTTGGGGTGCGCTTGCGTGGTCCATAGATGGATCTGGTTGCGCCGTCCTTTTGGTGCGAGCCCTCGCGTGGATCGCGTATTGTCTTGTGAGTGGCATTGTTTGCCGCTCTGTGTTGGCCGTGAGGTCGTCTATCCAGCCAGGTGGATGTTTTGATTTTTGGTTGTGGCGGGTCTGAGGCCTCCTCATCGAATTCAGGTACCAACTTCCGCTTTGGGTAGCTCTTGGTGGGGCGATTGTCGCCGTACTTCGTTGCTGTGTTGAGTACTTTACTCCATCTGATTTGGAGTGTGTGCTGCGCAGCCTTGAGCCTTTGCTTCTGCTTTTTCAGACTCCTCATGGTGGCAACAAGCCTTTGACGGGCATTCTGCTACTCCGGGTGCCTGTCCGGCGTTATGTCGTCCGGACTATTATCTTTGACAGAATTGGTTTGTTCGGTTTGATTCCCCGTATTGCCATGGTCCGGCAGTGGTTCGCCCTGCTCCAACGTCGGGTCTGTATAATCCTTATTTCTGTCGAGGCGGGATTTGGGCCGGCGCTTGCGCCGCCGCTTTGACTGCTTCTCGAGGGAACAAGCCTTCGGTGCGTCCTTCCGTTCCTCGTCGTCGTCTTCTTTTGGTGTGTCCACCATGTATACATCATATGATGAAGTGGACGTCCAGCGCCCTATGGGCGGTGGTTCCTCTTCGCCTCCTGCATCATCGTCCATACCGTCGATCTCTTCGGAGTCGAAATCGAGCATGTCGGTTGAGTCATCGATAGTGGCTATTAAGTGGGTGGTGGGTGGGCGTCGAATTTCTTCGGCGTCCGCATCCCAATCATGTTGGCCATAATCCGGCCAGGGCTCTCCTGACAAAGAGAGAGACCTTAGTGAATTCAGAATGTCGCTGAAGGGCGAGTGCTGAAAGATATCCGCGGCGGTGAATTCCATGATCGGCGCCCAATCGGATTCGACTGGCAGGGGCGCAGATGGTTCGGAGTCCAGAAAAGAGTCTGGCACCTTGGAGTCACGGGCTGCGTAGAGGATTATGTTGGTGTTTGGCTCGATCGCCGTCGAGACTGCAGCCCCTGACGCGGTGTCTAGCCACCCATCCTCGATTGGCGCAGTTGGCTCCGAGCTAAGGGTCGGAGCTGATGCGGGCGCGGCCTCTGGGGTACTGTTCGGCGGCAGAGCTAGGTCATACCCATCACGACAGTGCGGCGCGCCCGGCTGTGGCTCGAATCCATCGAAGATCAAGTCTCCGCGGATGTCGGCCATGTAGTTCAAACTTCCAAATCTGACCTGATGGCCGCGGGCGTAGCTTTCAATCTGCTCCAGATGGCCAAGCGAATTAGCCCGCAGTGCAAAGCCGCCGAATACGAAGATCTGTCCGGGGAGAAAAGTCTCACCCTGGACCGCATCGCTATCGATGATAGTAGGAGCCATCAAGCCTAATAGCGACGACAAAGAGGAACTCTCAATGAAAGCACCAATGTTGGTGTCAAAACCGGCGGATCTCGGGTAGGGGGTCCCGAACTGTGCGTCTAGGCCGGATGGTAACAGGAGGCAGGGGACACGATGTTTTACCCAGGTTCGGGCCCTCTTGATGGAGGTAAGACCCTACGTCCTGCTTGATTAATATTGATGATATGGGTAGTACAAGAGTAGATCTACCACGAGATCAGAGAGGCTAAACCCTAGAAGCTAGCCTATGGTATGATCGTATGTTGTGATTGTTGTCCTACGGACTAAAACCCTTCGGTTTATATAGACACCGGAGAGGGTTAGGGTTACACAAGGTCGGTTACAAAGGAGGATATATCCAAATATGTATTGCCTAGCTTGCCTTCCACGCCAAGTAGAGTCCCATCCGGACACGAGACGAAGTCTTCAATCTTGTATCTTCATAGTATAACAGTCCGGCCAATGGAGATAGTCCGGCTGTCCGGAGACCCCCTAATCCAGAACTCCCTCAACCGCGGCTGGGCCCGGTGGGCTTCGGCGATGTGGGCGCGGAGGCGCCACGTGGCGGCCCTTGGTAGGCCGCGGGCGGCGGCACGATTCGTCAAGGGGTTCCCATTATAACCCAACCGCGTAAGGAACGCAAAATCAAGGAACATAACACCGGTATGATGGAAACTAGGGCGGCAAGAGTGGAACAAAACACCAGGCATAAGGCCGAGCCTTCCACCCTTTACCAAGTATATAGGTGCATTTAAAGTAAACAAGATATAATAATGATATCCCAACAATAAACATGTTCCAATAAGGAACAAACTCCAATCTTCACCTGCAACTAGCAACGCTATAAGAGGGGCTGAGCAAAGCGGTAACATAGCCAAACAATGGTTTGCTAGGACAATGTGGGTTAGAGGTTTGACATGGCAATATGGGAGGCATGATAAAGCATGTGGTAGGTATCGCGGCATAGGCATAGAAAAAGAGAGAGCAACTAGCAAGCAAAGATAGAAGTGATTTCGAGGGTATGGTCATCATGCATGCAAAGTTCTCCAAGTTGACGTAAGCTTGATCCTCGTACGAATACTCAACGGGTTCCTTGATCACATACTCGTCTCCCGGCTCTACCCAAGGCAAGAACACAAGCAAGGGAACCACAATCAACCACGGTGCAATGCGCAAGCAACATGATGCAAAACATGGCATGATATGTGGGATGTGATATGCAATGCATATGCATGCTCCGGAAGGAAAAGATTGAACCATGCCTCAACTTGGAAAACCAAGCGTGTCGTTGGAAAGATGGGTTGATTTCGGTCGAAATCGATATAAACATCACCGGAATCGGATGCACAGTTTGCAAATGGCAAGCAAAACAATAATGGCACTATTCTGCGATTAATAGCACGATGCCATCTAAAATGCAACAAGAAACTAAGCTACTGCACTCTAACATAGCAACAAAGCACATGGCAGTGATCCACTAAAATGCTTGACAAAAGATGAACACTGAGCTACGGCTAAATCACACAGTAGCAGGCTCAAACAAGCATGGCAAAAGTGCAAAAGATATCAGGTTCTCAAACTTAGTGAAAATAACATGTCAGGATTTAACATCAGGAAGCAATGTTTAGAGCAAGATAACAACATGCTACAGGAACATATCATGGCAAAGCAAGGCATGGCATGAAACTACTCAAAGCATATAACAAAAGTCCCTTACTGACCATAAGCCAAAAGGGATCAGAAAATAAGATGGCACCCATGTCAACATAGCAAGTTTCGTTAACAGATTCAGACTTAGTAGAAAACTGGACATGGCATAAACAGAGTTACGTAGGCATGTTTGCGAGCTCGATGCACTCACCACAAGGTTGCATGACAAACTAAGCATACACCCAGCAAGAAGACATGTCCAAGAAGCTAACCATGGCAAGAACAATCTCATAGCAAGCATGGATCAACTACGGCAACCTTGGCAAAATTGATTAACACGTAAACAATCTGCCAGGAACACTTTATAGCAAAAGTAGTGCAAGATTGAGCCATGCTAGCGTACTCCATAATTGCAAACAAAGGCATGGATGGATAGAACATAACAATATCTCAAAATCATCCTTACTGAACATGCTCAAAAGAGGCATGGATCACTCTGTAGCAACATGAATACATGGCATAAAAATAACATCAGGGAAATGACTTAGAAGAATTCTAAGTCCCTGAAATCAGCAACATCACGAGAGCTACTTTGCATGCTTGTTATAGTCACCACATTTAACAAAAAAATACATGGCATACACCCCTGTAAAGATGGCATGGCATAGCCCAAAACACATGTAGGGCTCAAGTTCATAGGAGGCACACATTAATCATGGAAAAAATGACAAATGTCCATAATCTGTTAAGAAACGGAAACTAACATTTTACAGCACTCTTGCAACAGCATTTTAAGCATCAATATGGACTCAAACAAGCATGGTGCAATGGAACAAAATGAAGAGCACATCCGGACGAACAATTTGATATATCATACACATGAAACGGAGCTACGGTCATGGAGATATGGCATGATGAACAGAGCAACATAATGCAAAAGTTTCGGGACTTCGAGAAATTCAACCTCGGGGAAAAACTCAACGGGGCACGGGAACCGAGGCTCGCCGGCGCGGGGCTCACCGGAGATGGCGGGGAAGGACGCGGGGAGGCGGAGGAGGTCGCCGGCGGGCGCAGGGGCGAGGTCGGGTGCTCGGGGCGGAGGGCGGTGGCGGCCGGTGGCAATGAGGATGGGCGGCGCGCCAGGTGGGGTCCAGCGGGC